>NC_141027.1:177500-477500 GCF_052040795.2 Danio rerio | reverse complement strand
AACTGAACCGAATCATCACCAAACTGAATCATCATTCAGCTGAATCATCACTCAACTGAGTCATTACTAAACTGAATCATCACTTAACTGAATTATCACTCAACTGAACCAAATCATCACTAAACTGAATCTTTACTGAACTGAATCAACACTGAACGGAACTGAATCCTCACTGAACCAGAACAGATCCCGGGTTCTGCTGAAGTGAATGCGCTGGACTTTATAATCTCGTTTCACACTGGTGTTTGGAGTTTGTGTCTGGTTTTATTATAGCATGTTCATTCCTGATAAGCAGCGTTGAGATGAACCCCACAACGAATAAAACACCACAGAAGTAAAAGTGACTTGGCACATGCCACATGAATCTGGGGAACGTAGGACCCTGAGAACAGAGGATAGCACTAGCATCCCCCCAACAGCAGCACCAGCTCCATATTACACCTTATTAGCAGATTAACTGAGTCCAAAACAGTGAATGCATTAGCATGTGCACGTGTACACACACACACACACACACACACACACACACACACACAGTAATAGGCTAATAACAATGCTAACGCGTGGCTCTGGAGGCCGTAGAGAGATGCATCCTTCACTGTTAGCGTTAGCAGCATTTCTGTCTCTCCTCCGCCGCCGCTGCTGCTGTCATCTTATAAAATAATGGGCATCAGATCCGCGCGCAGGCTAGCCGCTCTGCATAACGCGCTAACAGGAACTGATGTTGACTTAGCAATGAGGGTCTGTTTACCTCCAGGACAGACAGAAACCTTTGAGTTAATGCTACTGTAGTCACTCAGATGTCAGCCGGAGATAAAAATAACACACACACACTCTATTTACTACACAACTGCTCAGCGGGTTCACCAGCTCCATCTGTAGAGCTCATATAATTAGTCTGTGCTGAAGTGTACAGCGTTTATGCAGGAAGTGTGGAGCAGTTTCCCTCTGCTGCATGTGTGATGAACATACATGTTTATAGTCAATCCTGGCTCCAAAATATTCATGTATATATATCTATATTTGAGGATGATACTGTAACTGAAAAACATTAGACAAAACTTTGTTCAATGATGATACAGAGTTAGCTTTAGCGCTACTATAAAAGATCTGGGTGTCATATTAGACAGCAATTTCACTATTGAAAACCATATATCCCATGCTTTTATGAGCTCTAGGCTGGATTACTGTAATGCTCTGTTATCTGGCTGCCCAGCATCCTCCATTAACAAACTTCAGCTGAGTTCTGACCAGCTCTAAAAAATATGATCATATCAGACCAATGTTATGTGGAGCTGTGCATGGATGGATCTGCTCTTCAGTGTTTGGCTCTCAGTAGTGATTATTAAACCACACTGAACTGGACTGAACTTAAACTCTGAAACTACACTGTTTACACTGTGTGAAGCTGCTTTGACATAATCTACACTGTAAAAGCGCTGTAGAAATAAAGCTGAGTTAAATGTGCCGTAAGATCAGCGAGACACTGAGCAGGTATCAGTATCTGTGTAGTCCCAGCACCAGCTTTACTCCTACAGTGCTTTACACACACTGATCATGTCCACAGAGACCAACCAAACCACTCACACACACACACACAGAGAGCATCAATCAGCTGAGCTCATCCATTCAGCAGCAGTGAGCGCTAATAGACGATTCAATCCTTTACTGTTGTCCTGACTCACTGAGTCTCCACTGTAACTGTGCGTTCACACCAAAGCGACGAGAGCGCCAAAGCAGCCGGAAGCTATTCATTTTCAATGAGAGCCGGCGGCGATAAGTGGCATGGAGCATCGTGGCATGTCTTTACCAGTGTGGGTGTCGGGGAGAGTTGAAATTAAGTCAACTTGATGGTAATGAGCTATGACGCGGTTCAGCGGAAAGCAATCAGAATGTAGAGGTCCACCACTTGAGCGGAGTCCAGAGAACACAGACCTGTGAACTTTGGTTCCAACCTCTGTTGTTCCCAAGGGTTTGATTATTCCGGTCGCCGGATTTCCAAATATTTGCAGTAGAGATGGGAAGTTCGGATCATTTTACTGACTCGGATCTTTGAGTCTCGTTCATCAAGATGAACGAATCTTTTTTCAGGTCATTTGGTTCATTTGGTTTAATTTGCCAAAATATCATTAAAATGTTACGAATTGCTTCCAAACACATCTACAACTAGCCCAAAAGGTTGATCACACGACAAATAAGTCATAAATACAATACTATAAGAAGGAGAAAATAATAACTCAATGTTGACCTGCTCTTTTGTCTATGAAGGTATTGTTGTCTGTTTGCTCAGCTCAGCTCTTCATGTCTTCAAATGTCAGGGGTTCATTCACGTTACACTGACAGTCACATATAATCTTAATACATGCACAGTCTAAGCCAATAGGAGCCATGATCATTCGTTCATCACATGACAGAGTGACTCAAACACGAGGACTCGAGAGATGAACAGATCAATTCATTTTCCGGCTCTAAACGCGTATGATTGGCTTCTGCCAATGTGATGAAGACTTGAAATGAACGAGACCACCTGTACAAATGTGCGCACGCGCGGATAAACGAATCACTCCCTGAGAGGACTCGTAGTTCCAGAGTCATATTGAAGATTCGTTTAAAATGAACGAATCATTCATGGACGACCCATCAGTAATTTGCTGTGTTTTCTTACAGGAACTTGCATTAAAAACAGCCAGACACAGGAAAAGTTTCTTTCCTCAGACCATCTACCTCATGAACAGTTGAATATCCCCCAACTGTGCAATGAACATGGTCAATACTTTCTCCATTCGCACTTGCACACATCAGCGTATAACCAGTATATCTATAACAGATCTGTAGACACAACTCAACACCCAGATCTTTTGACTAACTGCATCTCTGTTTAATGTTTATCGTCTTTCTTTTTCTCATGTTTATTTTGTGTTGTCTCTGGTCTCTTTATGAACACTGGAAGCTTCTGTAGCCAAATCAAATTCCTTGTGTGTGTGAAGCACATCTGGCAATAAAACCGATGCTGATTAAACAGGTTACTGCAGAGTTACTGATGTGCATCAATGTTTTATTTTTAAAAACAGAGAATCTCGTGCGACAATACAAATCAGTACTGCTGCTTCAGGATATTTCAGACACATGGACACATACTGGATAATGAAGTGGAGCAAAGCCACAGCACACGCAACTCGATCTTCCATTGGTAAATGAATTTGATAAAACTGCGCAACATCTTCACACTGGAAAGCTTGTTTTACGCAGGAATGTAACTGATATGATGCTGCAGCGGCCCCTTTAAATACCAGATCAGTGTAGGGAATTTAGACGCTCTCACCTCTGGAGCTGAAGACCGACAGCAATGTCATCAGGGGGGTCAGAGCGACCTTTGACACTCTCACTGCCTTCGGTGTGAACGCACAGTAAAGCAGAGCATCAGAGTTTTCCTCCAGATTCATCTGTTCAGGCTGAGCTCTTGAAAGGGTCCATGTATTAGTCCTATGGCGCAACTAACAGAACAAACCATTCAGGGAAACTAACACAGTAACACAGGCGAAGTTTCATGTACACATTAATAAAATATTACCCCACAACATACAATACACCATGTTGCAGGTGCATCTCGCTCCCCCCTGGACTCATTTCACGACATAATGGCCAGCATTATAAAAGACTTTCTAACTCCATTTGTCCTGCAAATAGGAACTCTAAATGACGTCCTGCTGAAACACAGAGTACAACGGGTGATCCGGGGTGCATAGGATACCCTGAGCTCTCTTCAAAACACCAGTATGGTAAAGTACCATTGCACCAGTTTGGTTAAAACCAATGATCTTGTCTGCCACCTTCACCAGGCTACTCAACCTGTTCTTGTTCGACACAGTCAGATTATCGTACCAAGCTACAATGCAGAAAGATAAAACAGATTCAATGAACTGTTTATAAAACAGAGTCATCATAGAGATACAAACCTGAAACCATCCAAGTTTCCTCTGAAAAATACAGTCTTTGTTGGACTTTTTTACAGACAGCCTGGGTGTCAGGTTGAAATGTCAACATACTGTCAATAACGACCCCTCGATATTTATGTGTCCACAAATTCAATGTGCAAACCTTTACTATTTGTTATGCTGAAGGTAACATGTGTGTAAGCCTTTTCAGCACATGTGAAAAGAAATGTTTTTACTTGTTTAAATTTATTTTGTTTCCAACTCCGAATTCAATCTGACTCCAATTCATTCATTCATTCATTTTCTTGTCAGCTTAGTCCCTTTATTAATCTGGGGTTGCCACAGTGGAATGAACCGCCAACTTATCCAGCAAGTTTTTATGCAGCGGATGCCCTTCCATCCACAACCCATCTCTGGGAAACATTCACACACACACTCTCATACACTACGGACAATTTAGCCTACCCAATTCACCTGTACCGCATGTGTTTGGACTGTGGGGGAAACCGGAGCACCCGGAGGAAATCCACGCGACTGCAGGGAGAACATGCAAACTCCACACAGAAACACCAACTGAGCCGAGGCTCGAACCAGCGACCTTCTTGCTGTGAGGCGGACGTGTTACCCACTGCACCGCCCATGACTCCAATTCAGAATGATTTTAATTTAGATTCATTCAGTTCCACCTTATAGGTTGTGATTTGGTCTAATTTAGATTGATGAACCTAATAAATCCTTATTTTCAGTTAATGGTTCATCATTTACCCGAGTCAGTATGCTGGCCAGTTTCATCTGCTCATGGACACATCCTCGCCTGTTCTGGCTCTTAGATAGAGAATATAACTGTGAAGTAATTTCCCATAAGCACTATTAGGCCGCCCCATGCTTGCTCATACTTAAAGAAAGTTTGATTTAGCCTCTAGATTGTATCTTACTAAGTGATTGTCAGAAATCAGCAGGTCTCTAATGCTGTGCCCATGCTCCATCCATTCAGCCTGAGTGTTTGACTAATCCTGGTCGTAGGCTGCGGAAACATCAGCCTAAACAATCGACTAGATTAACATGATTTCAGGAGATATCAGAGTTAAACAATAACCTTGCATTCATTTGTCAGGCAAAGATGTTCCATTCCAATTCACATCATTAATCAAAATAAGACAATTAAGATTGTACAACATCAATTATTCAAAGATGGATTTAAGAGTTAGAGATGAACACCTGACTGTGTAGAAGTACACTGCAGCATTTGCAGAGCTCAGAGACTCAACACGGCAACAGGGTCTCCTGACTACAGCATCCCACAGACACTTCCCCACATCTCCCTCAAATACTCAAATCTCCATAAATTCAAGACAATAAAAGCTTCACCAAGACTCTCGCCTGGTCATGAGGTGATCTGAAGACCATTTTCCCTGGAGTGGAGCATCTGGCAAAGATCTTATCAAAGTCAAAACCCAAAGGCACTGATATAAGGGGGATTGTAAAATATTACAGTGAAATTAAGACCACTTTACCAATCACACAGAGACATTTACAATGACAACAAACATGAATATAGAGCCACAAGACACACCATATTAAACACCTAGACATTCTGTGTGGAGCTGCGCTGGTGGAGAAGGTAGAGCTGAGGGCAGAGGACAACCTGAACCGCTGCTTTCCTAGCTGATCTTCTTCTCAGATTAGAAGGTTTATTGTTTTAGTGCCTGACCATTCTGGTCGTCGTTTCTCGTGTGGAGTTGCATAACAGTTCTCATGGTTTCATATTATGGAGAGTTATAGCCATGCTCACACTCTGTAAATATTCAGAGTTTATCTCTCACATCAATACAGAGCTGGATGTCTAATATAAGCGCAGGATACAGAGGAAAGTCGGGGACGGGTTCTGCTCAGAGTTACTGGGTTATTCATGAATATTATATGATGTGTTAGTCAGTCATGTTGTAATTAATCTGCATCTGCACTGTAGAGTACAGGAGGAATGAGCAGGTATTGCTTCAGTGTTTCACCTGCATCAGCTCCACCCTCAGATCACGACACACGCAGCCCTGTCTGTCTGTCTGTGTGTGTCTGTGTTAGTCTGGCGGTGACAGATTCATATCACGCACACACTCAGCGTGTGGCCTGCTAAAATGAAGGCATCTGTTCTGATCAGAGGACCTGAAGGAGGCCAGTGTGTGACTGCAGCGCTGCCCTGATGGAATTACAGCGAGCGTAATGCAGTCAGGCAGCCGCAGGGTCAGCCCCGGCCCTGCTCTCTCTGGACCCCTGTTTACCTGCACTCACAGATGCCAGATGGCAGCACACACACACACACACACACACACACACACACACACACACACACACACACACACACACACACACACATACACATACACACACACACACACACACACACACACACACACACACACACAGACCAGCGCATCCAATACTGTTAATGCCACATCTGGAGAACTTAACCAGGTCTTGAGTGTCCTGTAATGCCCCATTCCAACGGGGCTTCAGCGTCAACGCTCGACAGTGGGTGTGTCTAAAGTTTGGGCTGACGCGATTGTCATAGCAGCGTCAGCCAATGAAATTAGTCAGCAATAGGCTACTGTCTAAGCTGGTTTATTTGCATACAGCGATCTGATTGGCTGACGCTTCCGTCGGTGCTTGAAAATTTGAGCAAGTCCCAACTTCTGCAGCAAGCAACGCCTATGAAGCGGCGCCGACAGATCCACAATGCAGTTCGGCAACGCCTGACGTCACCCATTCAAAGTGAATGGGAAGTGTTGACGCTGACAGAATGAATGGGCTGTAAGTGTAGCCTCATGCAGGAGTGTGTAGAGTCAATCATCAGCAACTCAAACCAGCAGGACAGATTTAAAACGGTTCCTCTTAATCCTGACAGGGGAAACAGCAGCGATCAGGAGCGCAGGATTATCTGCTGTCATGACGTGATCATCAATAAGAGTGAATATAATGAAGGTTAAAGGAGCAGAAACAGCCCCAACATCAGCCAAGGGGAGTCAGTCTGAACACACACTGCTGGAGCGCTCGTGTCTGCAGTGGACATCATGATCTCTGATAAACCCTGCACTGCACAGACGAGTGTTCTGTACTGCTGCTCTGAGTGTCTGTGCATCATGAAAAGTGCTAATGCATCTGGGTAATTGCTAATGCTAACAAATCATGCCAAAACTGATCAGATGAGTCTCACGTGTCAAGATCTCTGACCGCTGGTGTAAAAGCTCTCGCTGTGAAACGCTGGACGGTTTAGGGCTTCCACGCTCTCTCGGGGGTACGGAAGGATGAAGATGGCTATCGTTCATTACCCAGCATGCACTCTGAGGCCTGCTGCCATGCTAACTGACGACTAACACACAGAGCAGCAAACCTCCAAACCCCTGCACTCATTCTGTGCTGTCAGACCCTGACAATCACACACACACACACACACACACACACACACACACACACACACACACACACAGAGAAAGAGAGAGAGAGACAGAGAGAGAGAGAGAGAGAGAGAGACAATGTCAATATCCGTCCGTCAGCACACGGCTGGCTGCATTCTGTGGGAACTCTGCCTCCTTCAGCTCTGCACACAGTCAGAAGCAGGTCCAGGATCAGCTCTGCGTTACACATCTCGCAGTCACACACGTTTATGTGGGATCCAGAAATTCAGAGTGTGGTTGTTCTCGTTGGGGTGTGGGCGTTTGTTTGTGTCTGTGTTACAGGTCCGGCTGAGTGCGCTGGGATTGTAAACACTGGTGTGTGGATGATTTGCCCTGCTGTAAGTTGTGTGTCTGGCGAGGCAGTGGCGCAGTAGTGCTGTCGCCTCAGCAAGAAGGTTGCTGATTCGAACCTCAGCTCAATTGTCGTTTCTGTGTGGAGTTTGCATGTTATCCCTGTGTTCATGTGGGTTTCCTCTAGGTGCTCCGGTTTCCCCCACAGTCCAAACACATGCGCTATAGGGGAACTGAGTAGGCTAAATTGTCCGTAGTGTATGAGTGTGTGTGGATGTTTCCCAGAGATGGGTTGCGGCTTGAAGGGCATCCGCTGTGTAAAAACTTGCTGGATAAGTTGGCGGTTCATTCCACTGTGGCGACCCCGAATTAATAAAGGGACTAAGCCGACAAGAAAATGAATGAATGAAGTTGTGTGTCTGTCTGGGACCTGGGTTGGGGGCTGCAGTCGGAGATCTTCCACCTGGAGTCAGTCTCGGACCTGAGTAGAGTCAACATGATTATTAAAATAAGTAAATAAATATATTCTTCCACCGCAAATGCACTCGTCTTCCCCGTATCTGTGGTGAGCGGTTTAATGGAGTCAAACGTGAGCAGAAGTTTTGATGAGCTAAGCGTAGCGTCCGTCAGCTTGTTCTGATGTAAACGCTCTGCATTGATGGCGTTTAATGGTGCATCATTTACCAAAAACACCAAACTCTGAACAGAATCTGCAGGCGTCCATTACTGTCTGGACGATATGCTGGCTGGAGCGTCTCATGCATACATGAGGTTAGCAAAGCGCTGGCGTTAGCATGACATTAATGGGCTGTCAGTGGAGTTTTCCCCTCAGCGCCGCCCGCTCCTGTTCATATCAGTCTGACATAATAATCGCCTGCGGCTGACAGAAACGTCCAGATCAGAGTGAAATCAAAACTGCATTTCTCTCAGAATCATTGCTGTTTATGAAGCCTTTACGACGGATTAACAAGTAACTTCACATCAGTTTTATCTGCACAGCGGCTCATCAACACAGCTGCTCTACAGAGACACACGAGCACTGAGAGAAGAGTCCGGCGTGAAGCTCCAGACTGAGGCTTCTTCTTGTGATGCTGTGTTCACACCAAGCGCAGATAAATCACGATATTCACGAGTAAATAGACGTGTGAACATTAGAGTTTACTCTCTTCATTCATGCGTTAAATTCACTTCAGAACAGAAGCGTGTTCGCATCATGGGGAGGGTTTCTGTTTGCCCAATGACTATTGTCGTTGCTAAATGGCTAACATGAATTTTATTGAGAAAATAACAGTGTCATGTGCTTTATGAAGATTGAAATACAGCGTCGATTCATTTGGAGCCGTGTCTGAGTCCACTAGATTCTTTCAGAGGTGCAGCAGCTCATCAACTCCTCCAGAAACTGAACCTGGATGATGGAGGCTTTCAGCGGCGCTTCTGACTGAGCCCAGACCAGTTTGACAACAGGTGCTACGTCATAATCACGCACCCATAAGAGCAATCTCCTGATTGGTCAATGCAGTGCGAATGTTTGCTAAAGTTCAGATTTAGGCGCGTCAAATACGCAAAACACTCAATTCGCATCGTGCCATTCGCTCATATCGTGCCGTTAGTTCTGCGCCACTCGCGCAATTCCCGTCATTCACCCTGCACCATTCATGCGTATCGCGCCGCAGGAGGTCTATTCGTGTCTTTGTATTTACTTTACATGTAAATCCCTTGCGCTTGAAGCTTTTTCCACGTCTGTTGTGAACACAGCATTAGCATTCTTGTATGGACCGGTCTTGCCAGATGTTCTCGGAAGAACGAACTCAGGAGACCGCGTGGTTTGGCCGGGGTGGGGGGGGGTGTGTGGTCGAGGAGGAACGCAATGGTTATGGAAGGTGGGAGGAGGGGGAGCACAATGTTTGTTAAAAGTGGGGAGGACACGGCAGGCCAGAATCACTGAGGCAGGCCAGAAAGACCGTCCCAGTGCTCCCTATGGCCAGTCCAGCCCTGCATCCGAGAACTTCATGTGGCATTTCATGATGCTGTTACACGAGAACATGAAGACTCAAGATCACTCAACAATGGATATTGAGAACGGCCAGTGATTCAGCCACCAAACCACAGCCAATCAAATGTGGAGGGTGGAGCCATCAGAAAGCGCTGAACACTATTGGCCGATGTGTGATGACATCACTGACACTAAATTCTGGCCAATTACAAACATTTCTGTAGAGCTCTGAACTCGACAGCCATCAGCTCATGACCTGCTCTCCCACTGGCAGCAGCTGATCTCTACACCTGACCCCACGGTGACTCGACTGCTCAGGAACAGTTAGCATGCTAGAATTAGTACTTTTCCAAAATCAAATATTTGCCAAATCTCTGCTCAACAAAACTTGTCACTCCAGTCATATTGCGAATAAAGCATCAGATCCAGCGCATTTAATGTAAATAACTATTTTTACAAACATGTAAGCCATATTTCTGAGTTGGCTTATCTCCTATTGTAGGCTACAGGAGGCTTTGAGCTTCACTCATGTCCCAAACATCATCACAAACACATTATATTGCTTTCACTAGACTAACTAAAGCATCTCTTTCTGTCATACAGAGACAGGCAAGACATCATTCATCACTAGCTGTGTTTCCATCCACAAATGTGAATTAAACTGATGTGCAAAACTGGACGGGTTTAAATTCATTCATCAAATTCATAAAGGGTTTACATTCATTCATGTCTAACCTACTCCGCCAAATACAGAACTCTGCCTTGTCTGAACAAACAAAATGGTGTATTTTTCTGTCATTCTGTTTAACAGTGTCTCTGTTTTAATCAACACAGGCTCGTTCTGAAAACCTAGTCCTACATACATGTCTGGAGACCGCAAATTATGTGCCAGAGGTAAGCATGGCTGCATTTCATTTTCTAAACAAAAGCTGCAGGGTTGTATGACACAATTACTTAGCACGCTTGACAGCTAACTGCTTACCTCCATGTGGACAGCTTTCACACTGCAACCAGTTTGTCCTGTTTGCTCATCATGTACGTCAGCGCACTTCAGATGCAGCGAGGTGTTGACCATGACGACAGGGTTTGAGTCCGGTGAAGAAATCAGGGAAGACAAAAACAGAACTCAAAAAATAAAATCAACAAGTAAATAATGGTGAGAAAGTGGTAAAAATCTGAAAACGTGGTAAAAATCAGACGTGGGCTTTTCTTTTTCTGGATTGCTTTTGAAAATCCTTGGTTGGGTTTAGGGAAGGGGGTGGGCGAATATCAATCGATAAAATTGGTTGGGTTTCGGGAAGCAGGAGGGTGGTCAGTCGGTCAGTCAGTCAACAGCGGCCTCTGGTGGGTTTATGCGAGAACAGCAGGCGCGAATGACACTCGCGAGAGACATTTGAGATGTGAAAAGGCGTACACAGCGGCCTCTTGTGGATCCACGAAAACAAAAACTGCAAAAATACGTGACTCCAGAAATGGATATAGAGGTGTGTTTTCAGAGTGAGCCTGGGTTGGTTGTAAAGCTGCCATTTCACAATAACTTGACAAAAATAGAATGAAATAAAGATAATAAAAACTGCCCAGTTTCATCTGCAATGCGTCCTAAACACTAGACATGTGCTTTGAGTGATTGGGTTTATATCGAATGAGTTTTTGGGGGAATTTTCACCTGTCCTTTCACAATCAGACACTGTAGCTCTCCAATCAGAATCAACACATGAAGAGACCCTGACCCTGTACTCTCCATCACTGACCACCAGCAGCTACAGCACACAAACACACACTGCTCTTCTGGACACACAGACTCAAATGAGGAGAAAGATCTAGAGGCAGGACTCAGAGACACGCTGCAGCGTTAGAAAAGGAAAGTAGGACGAGCTAAATAAAACTGGACAGTGTGTTTTACAGCACGCCAGTAAATCTGACCTCTGACTGGGACACACCACTTTCATTCGCCACAATTACCTTTCCGCTTCATTGTTCTGTCTGTGTGTGTGTGTGTGTGTGTGTGTGTGTGTGTGTGTGTGTGTGTGTGCGTGTGTGCGCGTGTTTATTTTCTTGCTGTGTGAAACATCTTGAAGAAATAAAAGCGAAGGCTCACAGATTTCCTCTTCTCTACTGTTCTCTGCAGAATCTGCTCATTTATGCATCCTAATAGGATTTTTAGAAGTGCACTTGTGCTCCATTTAATGTGTATCTCTTCTTAGTTGGAAATACTTTGTTGTGTTTATATATTTTATTTATCTGCATCATTAAATTGAGTCATTGGTGCATAAAACATTACAGGGACAAAAATACTGTTTGGTTAATGCTGTAATATCCTGGCAGCACAAACATAGTACAGCCCACATCAGAGAAGGACGTGACGGTGTGTAAAACACAAACAAATCAGAAAGTAGTGATTTCCAGATGTGCTCTGACTTGTGTTTGACGATATGAACACACACTATTTTCTGACCGTGACCTCCGACCCCTCAGGGGGCGCTGCATCAAGAATCCTCCTTCATCTATAAGCAGATCAGCACATGGGCTCAGCACTACTGCGCTAAACCTTTGACAAGCACCACAATACAGAGTCACATCTACAAACGCCAGCCAACACTGCACTGTGCCAAGAGGAAGCCCTATGCTAACAGTGTCCAGAAGTGCCGTCCACTTCTCTGGGCTCTGAGGCGTCTGGCATGGAGCATCACACGGTGGAGAAGTGTCCTGTGCTCAGATGAAGCAGTGTTTCAGGTGTTTCTGGGAGAAATGGACGCCGTGTGCTTCAGACCAAAGAAGAAGAGGATCATCCAGACTGACACCAGTAACAAGTCCAGAAGCCAGAATCTGTCATGGTCTGGGGTTGTGTTATGTTACAATATGCTGCCTGTTCTTTTCAGCAATGCTCGTGCATATTTCAACAAGACGATGCAAAACCACTGACTGCACACATTACAGAGTCCTGCTGCAGAGGACGAGCATACAGGGACTAAACTGGGCTGCCTGCAGTCCCGACCTGTCTCCAATAGAGAATGTGTGACAAGACATGTACTGCTGCGTCACTGATACAACTGTTTTGTTTTGTTTCAAGAACTAAAATCGGACCATGTGCTTATTTTGAAGAAATAATCAATAGGAATACATTAAATTAAATGTTGTGTTGCCTGCAGTGAAATTGCAGAGTAAATTTAGTCAAAGTAAAATTAGAAATCATCCACTCATTTTCTTTTCAGTGTAGTCCCCTGATTTATCAGGGGTCGCCACAGCGGAATGAACCACCAACTTATCCAGCATATGTTTTACAAAGCGAACATGCAAACTCCACACAGAAACACCAACTGACCCAGCCAGGGATCAAACCAGTGACCTTCTTGCTGTGAGGCGATTGTGCTGACCCAGGGGTGTCCAAACTTTTTGGGCTGAGGACCAGATGCAAAAAAAAAAAAAAAAAAAAAAAAAAAAATAGTTGTCCCGGGCCATATATTACATACATTACACAGACACGCGCATATATATATATATATATATATATATATATATATATATATGTGTGTGTGTGTGTGTGTGTGTGTTATGGAATTATTTTAATTTGTTATTTTAATTCATCGTCCAACTGTGTCTCTAGAAAGACTTTTGTTTTTAAAATCTTGAATCTTCTCTGGGTAAATTACTCTTGCAACACTCATCCTTTATAAATTCTCCTTCAGTGAAAGGTTTCCTGTGCTGTGCGATTAGCTGAGCTACCTCATAACTAGCCAGCGTAGAATTTTCTTGCACTTTATTAGCATGAAAAAAAACTGTTGTTGAGCTGATAGAGCAGCTGCTAATGTTTTACTTTTTGATCTCGTTCTGCACCAGTGTAAGAGCTAATGCCTGATGCTTTATTTTATAATGTCTTTTAATATTATATTCCTTCATCACTGTAACTGATTACTGGCAAATTAACAGACATGTCTCGCCAAAACGTGATAATGAATTATGCTTCCTTCAGTTTGTTCAGTTAGTTTTACTTCATAACCGGAACTGCTGCCTAATTGAAGGCATGTGATAGCGACACCCAGTGGTTATTTATTGAATTACGTTAATTTTTGAATAGCAGGCCAGATTCTATTAATATTCATAAAAAGCCTCGCGGGCTGCCACAAAACTGTAGTTTGGACACCCCTGTGCTAACCACTGTGCCACCCCAATTCAGAAATCACTCATTTTTATTTGCATTTTCCAAACTGCCCCAGTTGTTTCTGATTTGGGGCTGTACTACATACAATATTTCCATATTCTTATTCATAATATGAGAATACATTCCACAAATATGTTCATATATATATATATATATATATATATGCTATTTTAGTTGTACTTCCTCGTTCTGGTCATAAAGGAGTGTGCTGTTTTAAAGTACCACAACTATAGGTCAAATCCCAATCCCGAAGAAACAAATGAAAAACCTAAAGAAATAAAAATTGCGTGATCCCATTTGGACAGCCATGGGTATATTTTGTGTGTGTGAAGAGGAAAAGCAGAGGGCCGAGTGTGTGTAAAAGAGAGAAAAGCTATCAGTCAGGCTGGATGTGGAGTGTTAATGGTTTGCTGATTGCTGTGCTGTAACCAGCTGTTAGCAGGTAATTGCGGCTGAAGTGTGTAAAAGCCCTGACGCCCCACACGCAATTCAGATTCCATCAGCACACACACGGTGACATACATGCACGCGCGCACACACACACACACACGGAGGTGCACAAAAAGAGCATGCACCTTTTTTCTAACACAGAAAAACACATGAAAAAAACAGAAACTACAACAGGTTTATAATAGGAGAGTAAATGATGACAGAATAATCTGAACTTCACACACAGCTGATGTCAGAATTATTCGCCCCGTTTATTTTCCCCCCCAATTTCTGTGTAACGGAGAGCAGATTTCTCCAACACATCTCTAATCATAACAGTGTTAATAACTCATCTCTCATAACTGATTTATTTCCTCTTTGTCATGATGACAGTAAATAATATTACACTAGATATTCTTTAAGACACTTCTATACAGCCTAAAGTCACATGTAAAGGCTTCACTAGGGTAATTAGGGTAACTAGGCAGGTTAGGGTAATTAGGCAGTTTATTGTATAATGATGGTTTATTCTGGAGAATATCGAAAACAAATATAGCTTAAAGGGGCGAATAATATTGACCTTAAAATGCTGTTTAAACAATTAAAAACATCTTTTATTCTAGCCGAAATAAAACAAATCAGACTTTCTCCAGAAGAACAAACATTATCAGACACACTGTGAACATTTCCTCAATCTGTTCAACATTTGGGGAATGTTTAAAAAAAGAAAAATGAAAGGTGGCAAATAATTCTGAGCTCAACTGTACATGACCACACTCTTTACATTTAAAGAGGACAGCAGGACATTTATCCTGAAAGCCCTTGACGTTTGACCCCGGGTTAGCGAACCCTACTTCAGCTCCTGACTGTGTTTAGCTGTTTCTCGATATGTGTTCTGAAGCCATCTCCTGTTCTCATGTAACGTCATTAACCACTGAAGTTCAGTTAAAACTCAAGACTGCATGACCCTGAGATAAACACATGATATCTGTTATTTAATAATGAATGTGTATTTAACATATCCACCGCAGGTGCAAAGGACCTGTGACAGAACCCTGATGTACTCGATGCAGACTCCAACAGAAAACTCCCAGACGTCCTTGCGGCTGAATAAAGGAGGTGGGAAGAGCCAGCCTGATCTCACAAGGAAATGTAAGTATTTAATGTTTTGTCAGTTTAGAGGCTAATACGAACAAATTTGTACGACTTCAGTCGTATGAAAATGTACGATTTTAAAAAGGAGGCGCAGCACCCAACCCCACCCCTAACCCCAACCATCACTAGGTGATGAGCAAATCGTACTAAATTGTACAAATTAGATAGTGGCTAATTCCTTTGAATTCATACTAAATCAAAAAGTTACGAATTGCGGTGAGATTGTGTTGGAAGAGCAGCACTTTATATACCTATAAATGATTAAAGTTCAGAGATAAACCTTATCTCAGTGGCTCCCCGAATGAGACGGTGAAAGTAAACATTAATAAAGAAAATCTTAATAAAGGCTTAAACACATAATCTGCTGAAACTCATATTTCTTTTGTGTTGTGCAAAATATATGAATATGGGTTTGTGTATGCATATTTATATATATGAGCAATATCACACGAGTAGCAGAGCAATATGGCTGTATATCGGCACTTCTGGGAGGCGTTTGTTGGCATTGAGTGCCTTAGCGTCCCACCAGTGCTGATATACAGACATATGGCACCGCTAAGAGTGTAATATTACGTTTATATAGCAGTTCGACAGCATAATCGTGTGTATAAAAAAGAAAATCTAACACAGAGTCTTAAAAGAATTTAGTATTAGGAACTACTTTCTTCTGCCATACACATCTGCAGCTGATGTGAGAACAGCAAAAACCGCTATTCACCAACGCCACTGTAGAGCTAGTGTTTGAATGATTCTCTAGTGTAATGTCTAAAGTGACGACAAAACAAGGGGTCTGGATGCAGACCTGGTGCAGATGCAATCTGAGCTGCATCCAATGGTTTTAATGGGCTCACCTTACCCCACCCCTAACCCCACCCCTCACATTGAACAGTGATTTTGCTCACATTTTAAGATTATAAGGCTGAACAGCATGAAATGCCATCAGTCTACAGCGATCTCCCAGTGTTTCTCTGCTGCAATCAGGCATTCACAAGTAACCCAAAAAAGCACAAGCAGCGCCAGCACCAGCAGATTACTGTTGTGTGTGCGATAAGGAAAATACTAAACACATGTGGGCATTTCTTCTGAGTTCTGTTTACTGAACCAGTCAAAACAGGAGACACATTAGAAATAAACAAAACAAAAAGTAACTCGGGGTTACACAACGAGTGGCCAACACAAAATACACACACTCCTGATGTGCAGGGTCCCATCTCACACTCAACACACTACAAGTACTATGGTCTAAATACAGCACTACAACTAATAAACTTTGTTTGCTAATTTACTTTACTAATATTCTAATGCTTTGCTCTGCTCAATGATGTGCTGTCTCGCACAACATATAAATATCGAAAATAGGCACTGTCCTTATAAATAATCTAAACTACTACTTTCTTGACTAAAAAAAGCCTCAGAAGTACATGATGTTGTCCAACTGCTGCAATATTTGTCAAACTGTAGAGTGTCCTCTGCTTGTTGCTGTATGTGGGCGGAGTAATACACAAAGGTGAGGAGGCTGGGTGAGTGCTGTTATTTGCATAATATAGCACTGCTATCAGCCAATCAGACTCAAGAACTAGACAGAACTGTTGATTTTATATATATATATACACATTGAAAAGGAATCATTGCATATTGCTGTAAAGTTGAGACACAGGTCAGCTTGTGTAAAGACACTATAAAGACAAACACACCAGTGGAGGAGCTTCAGTTGTGCACCGGTAATGCTCCTGCACTCACTGATCAACACAACACACTCTTACACTCCGGTTCCAGAGTCACAACACAGCAGGAACATCTCAAGATTCCCACAACGATGTCTAATTTAGATTTGAATTTGTCTGACAGGGAAAGCTTTGAACACACACACACACACACACACACACACACACACACACACACACACACACGTGCAAAAGTCTTTATGGAGCCCCTTGAAAGAAGTTGTTGCATATGGAGAGGTTATGCTTTGAACAAAATGTAGAAATTCAGTTGAAACCAAACCCGGCTTTATTAGGAGAAACAAGGAAACCCAGCGAAACCCAAACTGACCTGCATGTGATATGCAGAAACCTCCCCGACAGACCAGCGTTACACAGAGACACACTCTCTCTCTCTCTCTCTCTTTGAACTATGAGTGTTGCCAGGCGACAGGGTTGCCAGGGAGCATGACTTTGATGGACAGTCACAGTGTAACAGATTGGAGCTCCTGCCGTTCACAGCTTCATTGCAGCCACTGAAACAAAATGGCCGCCGCTGGAGCCGCTGCTGATCAATGACTGAAGAAGGCAATTAAACAAACGAGAGCAGAGACTTCAGCCCCTGCGGCCGAGAGCCACGCGGACACCCACACACACACACACTCACACTCACACTCATGCCCACATTCATCTCAACAGCCTGTTATTGCTGCCGGCGCTCCTCAACAGCAGAGCGATCAAGAGCTTCGGAGAAAACGTAAGAGTGCAGAAATCAGGCGCTCACATCCAGACGAACACTATACACTGAAGACACGGGCTCTCCATGAATAAAGTCATTTATGAGATACATTTATTTATATATACACACACACACTGCATTTACACCACTACCTTACAGTAGTCTTATGGTGGATCAGCTGAGGAGCAGCAGATCATAACTGGTCTTCTAGTTGATCATAAAGTGTTGAAGGTGGATTTCTCTGCTGGATCATCTGCTGATCTGCATCAATCATCACCAATACTGCAGAAGACCTACTGGAACCAGCATGGACCAAGATTCTCACATAAATCAGTCAAGTTTGGTGAAGGAGACGTCATGGTTTGGGGTTCATTCAGTATAGAGGCGTGCGAGAGATCTGCAACATCATCAGCCTGAGGAATCAAGACATCTGTGCTGCCCATTACATTACAAACCACAGGAGAGGGACAATTCTCCAGCAGGATAGCGCTCCTGCTCATACTTCAGCCTCCACATCAAAGCTCCTGAAAGCAGAGAGTGCTCCAGGATTGGCCAGCCCAGTCACCAGACATCAACATTATTGAGCTGATGAAGGAGGAGGTGTTCAAGATGAACACAAAGACTCTTGATGAACTCTGGGATCCTGCTGAAGGCTTTCTTCTTCATTCCAGATGACTTTATTAATCAGTGATGTGAGTCATGTCAGAGATGTATGGATGCAGTCCTCCAAGCTCATGATGGAGTCAGACACAATATTCATTCTGTCTCCACTGCAGCAGGACTTTATATTCTATACTGGACATTATTTCTGTTCAGTGATGAGACTTTAGTCTGAGCAGAGTCAGACCTTACTTTTCCAGAGGTTTACACTGGTGTTTCAGAGATTTACACTGGTGTTTCTGAGATTTACACTGGTGTTTCTGAGATTTACACTGGTGTTTCAGAGATTTACACTGGTGTTTCTGAGATTTACACTGGTGTTTCTGAGATTTACACTGGTGTTTCTGAGATTTACACTGGTGTTTCTGAGGTTTACACTGGTGTTTCTGAGATTTACACTGGTGTTTCAGAGATTTACACTGGTGTTCTAGAAATTTACACTGGTGTTTCTGAGATTTACACTGGTGTTTCTGAGATTTACACTGGTGTTTCTGAGATTTACACTGGTGTTTCAGAGATTTACACTGGTGTCTCATATATTAACACTGGTGTTTCTGAGATTTACACTGGTGTTTCAGAAATTTACACTGGTGTTTCAGAGGTTTACACTCGTGTTTCAGAGGTTTACACTGGCGTTTCATAGGTTTACACTGGTGTTTCTGAGATTTACACTGGTGTTTCTGAGATTTACACTGGTGTTCAATAGATTTACACTGGTGTTTCTGAGATTTACACTGGTGGTTTATAGATGTACACTGGTGTTTCATAGGTTTACACTGGTGTTGTGTAAGATTTACACTGGTGTTTCTGAGATTTACACTGGTGTTTCAGAGATTTACACTGGTGTCTCATATATTAACACTGGTGTTTCTGAGATTTACACTGGCGTTTCAGAGGTTTACACTGGTGTTTCAGAGGTTTACACTGGCGTTTCATATGTTTACACTGGTGTTTCTGAGATTTACACTGGTGTTTCTGAGATTTACACTGGCGTTTCATAGATTTACACTGGTGTTTCTGAGATTTACACTGGTGGTTTATAGATGTACACTGGTGTTTCATAGGTTTACACTGGTGTTGTGTAAGATTTACACTGGTGATTCTGAGATTTACACTGGTGTTTCTGAGATTTACACTGGTGGTTCTGAGATTTACACTGGTGTTTCAGAGATTTACACTGGTGTTTCAGAGATTTACACTGGTGTTTCAGAGATTTACACTGGTGTTTCAGAGATTTACACTGGTGTCTCATATATTAACACTGGTGTTTCTGAGATTTACACTGGTGTTTCAGAGGTTTACACTGGTGTTTCAGAGGTTTACACTGGCGTTTCATAGGTTTACACTGGTGTTTCTGAGATTTACACTGGTGTTTTTGAGATTTACACTGGTGTTCAATAGATTTACACTGGTGTTTCTGAGATTTACACTGGTGGTTTATAGATGTACACTGGTGTTTCATAGGTTTACACTGGTGTTGTGTAAGATTTACACTGGTGATTCTGAGATTTACACTGGTGTTTCTGAGATTTACACTGGTGGTTCTGAGATTTACACTGGTGTTTCAGAGATTTACACTGGTGTTTCAGAGATTTACACTGGTGTTTCAGAGATTTACACTGGTGTCTCATATATTAACACTGGTGTTTCTGAGATTTACACTGGTGTTTCAGAGGTTTACACTCGTGTTTCAGAGGTTTACACTGGCGTTTCATAGGTTTACACTGGTGTTTCTGAGATTTACACTGGTGTTTTTGAGATTTACACTGGTGTTCAATAGATTTACACTGGTGTTTCTGAGATTTACACTGGTGGTTTATAGATGTACACTGGTGTTTCATAGGTTTACACTGGTGTTGTGTAAGATTTACACAGGTGTTTCTGAGATTTACACTGGTGTTTCTGAGATTTACACTGGTGTTTCTGAGATTTACACTGGTGTTTCTGAGATTTACACTGGTGGTTATGAAATTTACACTGGTGGTTCTGAGATTTACACTGGTGTTTCTGAGATTTACACTGGTGGTTCTGAGATTTACACTGGTGTTTCAGAGATTTACACTGGTCTTTCTGAGATTTACACTGGTGTTTCAGAGATTTACACTGCTGTAAAAATGCACATTCACAGTATAGAGTGAAAGAGATCAGATCAACACTAATGCTGACTGTGTGTGTGTGTGTGTGTGTGTGACCAGCACATCACACTGCTGTGTTTGCCTGAATGTCATGACCCCAGATAAAAGCACTATTGTTTGCTCTTTTCGAGATACAAGCATCAGTACACAAGTTAATTAGAAAATAGTAATGAAGAGAAGCCGCTGGTGTGTGTACGGCAGTAATTGATACGGTGTCCACGCAAGCATGCTCCGTATGTTTGTTTTAGGATATTTTCTGCTCCTCTGTGCGCCTGTTGTCTTTTATCATTCCAGCAGAGAGTGTCTGCGGTGTGACTTTATCTCAAAATAAAGAGCACATCTCTGAATAATCTGCACGCAGTCTCATGTATAAAGGACAGAACTGCATTCTGGGTGATCGTGGTTCTCCTTTAGTTCTGCTTGTTTAGGAATATTCGAGCACTGAAACGTCCATACAGAGAGAGAGCTGGAGCATTCAGAGGAGCAGAAATATATACATGTAGAAGAGCAGGTGATCACACTCACACACACACACACACACACACACACACACACACACACACACACACACACTCACACACACACACACACACACACACACACACACACACACACACACACACACACACACACACACACACACACACACACACACACACACACACTCACACACACACACACACACACTGATGTCAGACGGGTAAAGCTGGCGTTAACCTTCACACGTCAGTGTACACATCACAGTCAAACCACAAGAGGGCGTCATGACTATAGGGATGTAATGTATAAGATGCTCTAAAGCTCAGGTCTGCTCATGTCTGTTTTCCTGAAATGCCTTTTTTCTTTTCATGACTTGCCCTGTCGTGCCAGTCTACCTGACAATATAGTCATTATATTCTGATGATGTTATACTTACACTGACTCAGTTATATGCCTACCTTATAAACAACATCACGTAACATGACTGGGGGCTGAGGCGGATGATGGTTTGAAGAATAAAGCGAGTGTATTCACAGCACAGAGCTCAGGGATATGATCATCTTATTCACAGCAGATTAGCAGAGCTGCACAGGTGATTATCACACACACCTGATGGAGAGACGGTTACCATGACAACACAACGCAGACCCACAAAATGGCAGCATGAGCTGAAAACTGCTGATTCCTGTTAAACAGCAGGAGAAACAGTGTGCAGCAATAAACATTTCCCATGTGCCACACGGTCCATTTGATGGTGTTTAACACTTATTTATATTCCAGTTCAGCGTGCAGTCAGAGTAGCAGGATGAGCTCTGTGCTCGTATCTCGGTCTGCTGTTGTCAAACGGACCATCAGGATAGGAACAGTCACTGATAGTATACCCCATCATCAGCCTAAACAACCCAATCCCTAACCCTCTCTGCTGGAATCACATAACCTCCACCCAAACTGGACACAGTGTACAAAGACTGACGGATATCTTATGCTTTTCAAAGCCAGCACTTCCACTAACACTCGTGATACAACCATCCACAACGGCGCAAAGCTGGACGAACGCCTCAGTGACTGAAACACGGGGCAGGAACACACTGATGAAGACATGATGAAAGGTGGACAGAAGAAAGAACTGAGGAATATACAGCGCCCCCCAGTGGTCTCCATGCCAACACAACACACCTGCTGTATTTAATGCTGCAGAAAAGCATTCATCATTTATACAACAGTGTGACCAGGACACACACATACACACACACACACACACTCTAGATCAGTGTTCATGTATGAAATATTAGACTGGAAAATCACACTCATGCGTACAAGAAATATTGCACAAACACCGTCCTGTCTGAAGATGCTTTACTACAAACAGTTTTACAATTTAGGAATCTTTTGTAACTATTTGTTGACATAAAATAATTATTATATATTATATTAATAATTCCTTCAGCTTAGTCACTTTAATCATCATGGGTCACCACAGTAGAATGAACCACCCACTTTATGCACTGGATGCCCTTCCAGCTGCAACCCAGTACTGGGAAACACTCATACACTCACATTAGCACACATTAATCAATTTGGCTGGGAATGTTCATTAGTTTTTCAGAATTTCCTTAAATGGTAACAGTGCAAATATAGAAAGATATAGACACTATGGAAAGATATACATGCACTATACAGAGTGATATACAAATACACTATAGACAGATATACACACACTACAGATATATAGACACTATAGACAGATATACACACACTACAGATATATAGACACTATAGACAGATATACACACTACAGATATATAGACACTATAGACAGATATACACACACTACAGATATATAGACACTATAGACAGATATACACACTACAGATATATAGACACTATAGACGGATATACACACACTACAGATATATAGACACTATAGACAGATATACACACACACTACAGATATATAGACACTATAGACAGATATACACACACTACAGATATATAGACACTATAGACAGATATACACACACTACAGATATATAGACACTATAGACAGATATACACACACACTACAGATATATAGACACTATAGACAGATATACACACACTACAGATATATAGACACTATAGACAGATATACACACACACTACAGATATATAGACACTATAGACAGATATACACACACTACAGATATATAGACACTATAGACAGATATACACACACTACAGATATATAGACACTATAGACAGATATACACACACACTACAGATATATAGACACTATAGACAGATATACACACACTACAGATATATAGACACTATAGACAGATACACACACACTACAGATATATAGACACTATAGACAGATATACACACACTACAGATATATAGACACTATAGACAGATATACACACACTACAGATATATAGACACTATAGACAGATATACACACACACTACAGATATATAGACACTATAGACAGATATACACACACTACATATATATAGACACTATAGACAGATATACACACAGTACAGATATATAGACACTATAGACAGATATACACACACTACAGATATATAGACAGATATACACACACTACAGATATATAGACACTATAGACAGATATACACACACTACAGATATATAGACACTATAGACAGATATACACACACTACAGTGATATATAGACACTATAGACAGATATACACACACTACAGAGATATAGACACTATAGACAGATATACACACACTACAGATATATAGACACTATAGACAGATATACACACACTACAGATATATAGACACTATAGACAGATATACACACACTACAGAGATATAGACACTATAGACAGATATACACACACTACAGATATATAGACACTATAGACAGATATACACACACTACAGATATATAGACACTATAGACAGATATACACACACTACAGATATATAGACACTATAGACAGATACACACACACTACAGATATATAGACACTATAGACAGATATACACACACTACATATATATATATATATATACACTATAGACAAATATACACACACTACAGTGATGAATAGACACTATAGACAGATATACACACACTACAGATATATAGACACTATAGACAGATATACACACTACAGATATATAGACACTATAGACAGATATAAACACACTACAGATATATACACTATAGACAGATATACACACACTACAGATATGTAGACACTATAGACAGATATACACACACTACAGATATATAGACACTATAGACAGATATACACACACTACATATGTATATAGACACTATAGACAGATATACACACACTACAGATATATAGACACTATAGACAGATATACACACACTACAGATATATAGACACTATAGACAGATACACACACACTACAGATATATAGACACTATAGACAGATATACACACACACTACAGATATATAGACACTATAGACAGATATACACACACTACAGATATATAGACACTATAGACAGATATACACACACTACAGATATATAGACACTATAGACAGATATACACACACTACAGAGATATAGACACTATAGACAGATATACACACACACTACAGATATATAGACACTATAGACAGATATACACACACTACAGATATATAGACACTATAGACAGATACACACACACTACAGATATATAGACACTATAGACAGATATACACACACTACAGATATATAGACACTATAGACAGATATACACACACTACAGATATATAGACACTATAGACAGATATACACACACTACAGATATATAGACACTATAGACAGATATACACACACACTACAGATATATAGACACTATAGACAGATATACACACACTACAGATATATAGACACTATAGACAGATATACACACACTACAGATATATAGACACTATAGACAGATATACACACACACTACAGATATATAGACACTATAGACAGATATACACACACTACAGATATATAGACACTATAGACAGATATACACACACACTACAGATGTATAGACACTATAGACAGATATACACACACTACAGATATATAGACACTATAGACAGATATACACACACTACAGATATATAGACACTATAGACAGATATACACACACACTACAGATATATAGACACTATAGACAGATATACACACACTACAGATATATAGACACTATAGACAGATACACACACACTACAGATATATAGACACTATAGACAGATATACACACACTACAGATATATAGACACTATAGACAGATATACACACACTACAGATATATAGACACTATAGACAGATATACACACACACTACAGATATATAGACACTATAGACAGATATACACACACTACAGATATATAGACACTATAGACAGATATACACACACACTACAGATATATAGACACTATAGACAGATATACACACACTACAGATATATAGACACTATAGACAGATATACACACACACTACAGATATATAGACACTATAGACAGATATACACACACTACAGATATATAGACACTATAGACAGATATACACACACTACAGATATATAGACACTATAGACAGATATACACACACTACAGATATATAGACACTATAGACAGATATACACACACACTACAGATATATAGACACTATAGACAGATATACACACACTACAGATATATAGACACTATAGACAGATATACACACACACTACAGATATATAGACACTATAGACAGATATACACACACTACAGATATATAGACACTATAGACAGATATACACACACACTACAGATATATAGACACTATAGACAGATATACACACACTACAGATATAGACACTATAGACAGATATACACACACTACAGATATATAGACACTATAGACAGATATACACACATTTACATTTACATTTAGTCATTTAGCAGACGCTTTTATCCAAAGCGACTTACAAATGAGAACAAGGAAGCAATTTACACAACTAAGAGCAACAATGAATAAGTACTAAAGGCAAGTTTCAGGTCTGTAAAGTCTAAGAAGGGAAGTGTTAGTAATTTTTTTTTGTTTTTGTTTTTTTTTTTTTGTTCAGTTAGTGTGATATTCAAATAGGCAATTGCAGATTAGGAAGTGAAGTGGAGACTAAATAGTTGAGTTTTTAGTCGTTTCTTGAAAATAGCGAGTGACTCTGCTGTTCTGATGCAGTTAGGGAGTTCATTCCACCAACTGGGCAGATTGAGCGTGAGCGTTCGCGAAAGTGATTTTTTTCCTCTTTGGGATGGAACCACGAGGCGACGTTCATTCACAGAACGCAAGTTTCTGGAGGGCACATAGATCTGCAGAAGTGAGTGCAGATAAGAAGGTGCTAGGCCAGAAGTCACTTTGTAGGCAAACATCAGAGTTTTGAATTTGATGCGAGCAGCAACTGGCAGCCAGTGCAAACGGACTAGCAGCGGAGTGACATGTGCTCGTTTAGGTTCATTGAAGACAACTCGTGCTGCTGCATTCTGGAGCAGTTGAAGAGGCTTGATAGAGTTAGCTGGAAGCCCAGCTAGTAGAGAGTTGCAGTAATCCAGTTTGGAGAGAACAAGAGCTTGAACAAGGAGTTGAGCTGCATGTTCAGATAAGAAGGGTCGGATCTTTCTGATGTTATAGAGTGCAAATCTGCACGATCGAGCAGTTCTAGAAATGTGGTCAGAGAAGTTTAGTTGGTCATCAATCGTTACTCCAAGGCTTTTCACCATTTTGGATGCAGTAATGGTTGCCCCATCCATCTGGATTGAAAAGTTATGGTGTAGAGTCGGGTTGGCAGAAACTACAAGCATTTCCGTTTTTGCGAGGTTCAGCTGAAGATGATGATTTTTCATCCAGTGTGAAATATCCAACAGGCAGGCTGAGATACGAGCTGGAACCGAGGGATCATCAGGATGAAAAGAGAGGTATAGCTGGGTATCATCAGCATAGCAGTGGTAGGAGAATCCATGTTTCTGGTTGACTGGTCCTAGAGATGATGTGTAGATGGAGAAGAGAAGTGGCCCAAGAACAGAGCCTTGAGGTACCCCAGTGTTTAGATGCTGTAGGTTGGACACCTCTCCCCTCCAAGACACCCTGAATGACCTGTCAGAGAGGTAAGATCTGAACCATTGTATAACAGTGCCCGCAACGCCCAGTGACTCAAGCGTAGATAGCAGGATCTGGTGGTTGACAGTGTCAAAAGCAGCTGACAAGTCCAGCAAAATGAGGACTGATGATTTAGAGTCTGCTTTAGCCAGTCTGAGATCCTCCACGACCGAGAGCAGGGCAGTCTCAGTTGAGTGGCCTTTCTTAAAGCCGGATTGCTTGTTGTCCATGAGATTGTTTTGAGTAAGAAAGTCCAGGACTTGATTGAACACTACTTTCTCCAGAATCTTGGCCATGAATGGAAGCAGGGATACTGGTCTGTAGTTTTCAAGTAGCGTATGGTCCAGGTTGGGTTTCTTTAGCAGTGGGGTTACCCTAGCCTGCTTAAATGTAGTGGGGAATAAACCAGAGTCAAGAGATGTGTTAATTATGTGAGTCAGTGTTGGTATGACTGCAGGAGAGATGGCTTGCAAGAGATGAGAGGGAATGGGATCGAGTGGACAGGTGGTTGCATGGCTAGATAGCACAAGTTTGGACACCTCAGACTCAGAGAGCTGAGAAAAAGAGGTGAGTGTGTGTGGTGTTGGTGTTGTATTTTGCGTGTTTGTTGTAGGTGCAGCAAATTGAGCACTGATTTTTGCAGTTTTGGTGCAGAAGAATGTAGCAAAGTCATCAGTAGTAAGTGTGGAGGATGCGGGTGGAGGAGGAGGATAGAGGAGGGAGGAAAATGTTTTAAAAAGTAGGCGAGGATTAGTGGCATTGTTGATTTTCAGACGGTAATACGTCTGCTTTGCAGAAGTAACCTCAGCTGAGAAAGAGGACAGAAGAGTTTGGTATGTTAAGAGATGTGCAGGATTTTTAGTTTTCCGCCAAATTCTTTCTGCAGCTCGAAGTTTTGAGCGATGCTCACGGAGAGCATCCGAGAGCCAGGGTGCAGGAGGACTGGCACGGGCTGGCATGGATGCAAGAGGACATAATCGGTCTAGACATGATGCTAGTGTGGAGCAGAGTGTATCAGTGGCACTGTTCGAATCAAGTGCAGAGAGTTTGCGAGATGGAGGAAGAGAGTCTGAAACAATGGTGGATAGTCTATTGGGTGAGAGAGATCGTAGGTTTCTGCGAAAGGTAACCAGTGTTGGAGTGTGTGGCGGCTCAGGAGTAATGTGGATGTTGAGAGACAGAAGGAAATGATCAGATATTTGTAGTGGAGTTACTATTGTTTGATCAGTGAAGCAGTGTCGTGTGTAAATAAGGTCTAGCTGATTACCTGATTTGTGGGTAGCAGAAGTAGGTGCTCTTTTTAGGTCAAAAGAGGCAAGCAAAGTCTGAAAGTCTGCAGCTTGCGGTTTGTCAACGTAAATGTTGAAGTCACCTAGCACCAATAAGGGAGTGGCAAAATTAGAAAAAGATGAGAGAAGAACATCCAGTTCATCTAGGAAGTGACCTAATTTACCTGGTGGGCGGTAGATGACAACCACATTTATGTAGAAGGGGTGGATAATGGTGACTGCATGGAATTCAAAGGAGCTGATTGTTGGCAGGGACGGTATCAGAGTAAATTTCCATTCTTTGGAAATTAGTAGTCCAGTCCCACCCCCTCTCCCTGTCTGACGAGGAGTGTGGGAAAAAGAGAAATTAGCAGAAAGAGTAGCATGTGTAGCAGTGTCCTCCGGCCTCAACCAGGTCTCAGTTAGAGCCATGAGATTATAGTCAGAATATGTAGCTATGGAGGTAATAAAATCAGCCTTGTTAACAGCTGATTGACAATTCCAGAGGCCCACGGAGAGAGAGAGTTGTGAAATAGTAGATACATGTATTGAACGAAGGTTGTGAGGATTACGCCTGCAGCGCACCTCCCGTGTTTTGCGAGTGTTAGTAACAACAGGAATTAGAAAACACATAATAAAAGTGCACTGACAACAAAAAATAAGTGTAAAGTAAAACAATACAGTAAAGTACTCAAGTGCTTTGTCGGTGTCTTTGCTCGGTGGAGTCGCGCAGGTAGAGTCGATGGTCTTTTCCCTCGTCGGTCTTCACACGAGGCGGTCTTCACACGAGGCTGCCGCGACCGCTGCGAACTAGTTGTTTATATAACCCCAAAGCACTAGCTGATTGAATTCAGCTGGACACGCCTCGAGAGTCAAAACAAGGGCCGAAACTGAGGCGGACGACGCGAAACCGCGTCTGCGTTCGCTACACAAGCTCTTATAGTAACCAAGGAAACAGTGGCTAAACAACTTCTAGTATTATACACAACTGAAAGCAAGTTTAAATGTCCTACAACTTTACACAAACAGCTGGAAACAAGTCCTCAAACCATACACAACAACTGAAACAAATCTTAAATGTACTTACAGGCTGCTGGTCTAGATGCTGATAAAGTGCTTCTCTTCATACACACACACTACAGATATATAGACACTATAGACAGATACACACACACTACAGATATATAGACACTATAGACAGATATACACACACTACAGATATATAGACACTATAGACAGATATACACACACTACAGATATATAGACACTATAGACAGATATACACACACTACAGATATATAGACACTATAGACAGATATACACACACTTCAGATACATAGACACTATAGACAGATATACACACACTACAGATATATAGACACTATAGACAGATATACACACAATACAGATATATAGACACTATAGACAGATATACACACACTCCATATATATATAGACACTATAGACAGATATACACACACTACAGATATATAGACACTATAGACAGATATACAAACACTACAGATATATAGACACTATAGACAGATATACACACACTACAGATATATAGACACTATAGACAGATATACACACACTACAGATATATAGACACTATAGACAGATATACACACACTACAGATATATAGACACTATAGACAGATATACACACACTACAGATATATAGACACTATAGACAGATATACACACTACAGATATATAGACACTATAGACAGATATACACACTACAGATGTATAGACACTACAGACAAATATACACACACTACAGAGATATATAGACACTATAGACAGATATACACACACTACAGATATATAGACACTACAGAGATATATAGACACTATAGACAGATATACACACACTACAGATATATAGACACTATAGACAGATATACACACACTACAGATATATAGACACTATAGACAGATATACACACTACAGAGATATATAGACACTATAGACAGATATACACACACTACAGATATATAGACACTATAGACAGATATACACACAGTACAGATATATAGACACTATAGACAGATATACACACTACAGATATATAGACACTATAGACAGATATACACACACTACAGATATATAGACACTATAGACAGATATACACACACTACAGTGATATATAGACACTATAGACAGATATACACACACTACAGATATATAGACACTATAGACATATATACACACACTACAGAGATATATAGACACTATAGACAGATATACACACACTACAGATATATAGACACTATAGACAGATATACACACACTACAGATATATAGACACTATAGACAGATATACACACACTACAGATATATAGACACTATAGACAGATATACACACACTACAGATATATAGACACTATAGACAGATATACACACACTACATATATATAGACACTATAGACAGATATACACACACTACAGAGATATATAGACACTATAGACAGATATACACACACTACAGATATATAGACACTATAGACAGATATACACACTACAGTGATATATAGACACTATAGACAGATATACACACACTACAGATATATAGACACTATAGACAGATATACACACACTACAGAGATATATACACTATAGACAGATATACACACTACAGATATATAGACACTATAGACAGATATACAAACACTACAAATATATAGACACTATAGACAGATATACACACACTACAAATATATAGACACTATAGACAGATATACACACACTACAGATATATAGACACTATAGACAGATATACACACTACAGATATATAGACACTATAGACAGATATACACACACTACAGAGATATAGACACTATAGACAGATATACACACACTACAGTGATATATAGACACTATTGACAGATATACAAACACTACAGATATATAGACACTATGGACAGATATACACACACTACATATATATATATAGACACTAGACAGATATACACACACTACAGATATATAGACACTATAGACAGATATACACACACTACAGATATATAGACACTATAGACAGATATACACACACTACAGAGATATAGACACTATAGACAGATATACACACACTACAGATATATAGACACTATAGACAGATATACACACACTACAGTGATATATAGACACTATAGACAGATATACACACACTACAGATATATAGACACTATAGACAGATATACACACACTACAGATATATAGACACTATAGACAGATATACACACACTACAGAGATATAGACACTATAGACAGATATACACACACTACAGTGATATATAGACACTATAGACAGATATACACACACTACAGATATATAGACACTATGGACAGATATACACACTACAGATATATAGACACTATAGACAGATATACACACACTACAGATATATAGACACTATAGACAGATATACACACACTACAGATATATAGACACTATAGACAGATATACACACACTACAGATATATAGACACTATAGACGGATATACACACACTACAGATATATAGACACTATATACAGATATACACACACTACAGATATATAGACACTATAGACAGATATACACACACTACAGATATATAGACACTATAGACAGATATACACACAATACATATATATATAGACACTATAGACAGATATACACACACTACAGATATATAGACACTATAGACAGATATACACACACTACAGATATATAGACACTATAGACAGATATACACACACTACAGATATATAGACACTATAGACAGATATACACACACTACAGATATATAGACACTATAGACAGATATACACACACTACAGATATATAGACACTATAGACAGATATACACACACTACAGATATATAGACACTATAGACAGATATACACACACTACAGATATATAGACACTATAGACAGATATACACACACTACATATATATAGACACTATAGACAGATATACACACACTACAGAGATATATACACTATAGACAGATATACACACACTACAGTGATATATAGACACTATAGACAGATATACACACACTACAGATATATAGACACTATAGACAGATATACACACACTACAGAGATATATACACTATAGACAGATATACACACACTACAGTGATATATAGACACTATAGACAGATATACACACACTACAGATATATAGACACTATAGACAGATATACACACACTACAGATATATAGACACTATAGACAGATATACACACACTACAGATATATAGACACTATAGACAGATATACACACACTACAGATATATAGACACTATAGACAGATATACACACACTACAGATATATAGACACTATAGACAGATATACACACACTACAGAGATATATAGACACTATAGACAGATATACACACACTACAGATATATAGACACTATAGACAGATATACACACACTACAGATATATAGACACTATAGACAGATATACACACACTACATATATATAGACACTATAGACAGATATACACACACTACAGAGATATATAGACACTATAGACAGATATACACACACTACAGATATATAGACACTATAGACAGATATACACACTACAGTGATATATAGATACTATAGACAGATATACACACACTACAGATATATAGACACTATAGACAGATATACACACACTACAGAGATATATACACTATAGACAGATATACACACACTACAGTGATATATAGACACTATAGACAGATATACACACACTACAGATATATAGACACTATAGACAGATATACACACACTACAAATATATAGACACTATAGACAGATATACACACACTACAGATATATAGACACTATAGACAGATATACACACACTACAGATATATAGACACTATAGACAGATATACACACACTACAAATATATAGACACTATAGACAGATATACACACACTACAGATATATAGACACTACAGACAAATATACACACACTACAGATATATAGACACTATAGACAGATATACACACACTACAGATATATAGACACTATAGACAGATATACACACACTACAGATATATAGACACTATAGACAGATATACACACACTACAGTGATATATAGACACTATAGACAGATATACACACACTACAGATATATAGACACTATAGACAGATATACACACACTACAGATATATAGACACTATAGACAGATATACACACACTACAGATATATAGACACTATAGACAGATATACACACACTACAGATATATAGACACTATAGACAGATATACACACACTACAGATATATAGACACTATAGACAGATATACACACACACTACAGATATATAGACACTATAGACAGATATACACACACTACAGATATATAGACACTATAGACAGATATACACACACTACAAATATATAGACACTATAGACAGATATACACACACTACATATATATATAGACACTATAGACAGATATACACACACTACAGATATATAGACACTATAGACAGATATACACACACTACAGATATATAGACACTATAGACAGATATACACACACTACAGATATATAGACACTATCGACAGATATACACATACTACAGTGATATATAGACACTATAGACAGATATACACACACTACAAATATATAGACACTATAGACAGATATACACACACTACAGATATATAGACACTACAGACAAATATACACACACTACAGATATATAGACACTATAGACAGATATACACACACTACAGATATATAGACACTATAGACAGATATACACACACTACAGATATATAGACACTATCGACAGATATACACATACTACAGTGATATATAGACACTATAGACAGATATACACACACTACAAATATATAGACACTATAGACAGATATACACACACTACAGATATATAGACACTACAGACAAATATACACACACTACAGATATATAGACACTATAGACAGATATACACACACTACAGATATATAGACACTATAGACAGATATACACACACTACAAATATATAGACAGATATACACACACTACAGATATATAGACACTATAGACAGATATACACACACACTACAGAGATATATAGACACTATAGACACATATACACACACTACAAATATATAGACACTATAGACAGATATATAGACACTAAAGACAGATATACACACACTACAGATATATAGACACTCTAGACAGATATACACACACTACAGAGATATATAGACACTATAGACAGATATACACACACTACAGATATATAGACACTATAGACAGATATACACACTACAGAGATATATAGACACTATAGACAGATATACACACACTACAGATATATAGACACTATAGACAGATATACACACAGTACAGATATATAGACACTATAGACAGATATACACACTACAGATATATAGACACTATAGACAGATATACACACACTACAGATATATAGACACTATAGACAGATATACACACTACAGATGTATAGACACTACAGACAAATATACACACACTACAGAGATATATAGACACTATAGACAGATATACACACACTACAGATATATAGACACTACAGAGATATATAGACACTATAGACAGATATACACACACTACAGATATATAGACACTATAGACAGATATACACACACTACAGATATATAGACACTATAGACAGATATACACACACTACAGATATATAGACACTATAGACAGATATACACACACTACAGAGATATAGACACGATAGACAGATATACACACACTATATAGACACTATAGACAGATATACACACACTACAGAGATATATAGACACTATAGACAGATATACACACACTACAGAGATATATAGTCACTTCAAACAGATATACACACACTACAGAGATATATATATATATATACAGTATGGATTGTTATAGACACAGGAGTAGATCAAGACTGTGATGTAAATAAATATATCTTAATGCTACTGTACTGAACTGAGCCGACAGGTCATGTCACTTGAGTTTTCACTTCTCTGTTCATCAATAATATTTAGTTTGCTTGTTAACCTCCCTGATCTTCTAGTATGGACTGAAATGTTCTCAAACAGAACAATAACAGACAGATGTGCGCTTTCTGTCTCTCTGCTTCTTGTCTGATGGCACTTTCATCTCCAGCCGTAAGCAGAATCTGACAATAGTGTTTTTGGTGTATGCTCCTAATGGTCAATAAACTGAAAGGTCAGGCATTTCAGGCCCAGATATTGCTCAGAGAACGCTCTGTATGTGGGCCGAGAGATTGCTTAGCTAATCGCAACACGGTCCCGTCAAGCGCTATAAGCTTTGATGGAGGAACATTTACAGCGGACACATTTGATCTGTTTCCTGCAGGGCTTCCTCAGCCTCTCAAAGACTCCGTGTCTGTGTAGAGGTCAGATATTCATCTCAGCTGCTGTACGACTCAAATGCTAATTACTCATAAGGCTAGCATTAGCACTGTGAGCTCACATGTTTGTTTTGATCAAATGTCTTTATTATTATTAATACTATTATTATACAGAGACTGTTCACTGGGTTATATTCATTCTTCATGGTGTTAGTTCAGTGCAGTCTGATGGACAGCAGGATGAGGGGGAACACAGATAAACTGGTGTCAGATTAGCACAGAAGGGCAAAATTACGCAAAACTCCAGCTGAAGTGTCACTTGTGCTGTTCACCTCGCTCGCCTCTGACAAAGTCCAATGAAATTCTGTCATTGTGAGGGAACGAGAGGGGAAAAAAGAGGTGCGCAGGGAAAATAGATCAATATTTAATTTTCTCTGCAGGTGATATGTTGAGAGTCTAATCAGCAGGGACTGTGAAGATGACACGGGAATGTCAATTAGATGAGCTGCTTCTGTTCATCTTTGCTCTTCATCAGTCACATTAGCCAGAGGTCAAACCCTGGGGTCAGAGGTCAAATCTCGGATACTCATGATGCCTGTACAGTCCTGTGCAATACCTGAGATCTGCTGCACTACATTGTGAGAAACAGTTGATCTGATCTGAGCAACATTATCTGACACATGTTTAGTGTATTACTATATCTAGTTTTAATCATAATCCAGATACTGCCTCTCAGAAGCCAAATCAAAGATAAACACACACACTGCAAATACAATTCAGGAGGAAACTCATTTCCAAACCCCGCATTTGGCCACTGAAAGCACGGTGTGTGTGTTTGGATTTCATGACTGAGCTTTACTGTTCACACACTTCAGGCATCTGTCCTGTTGGACACTAGGTGGTGCTGTAGGCTAATCTCCATTGCTCGCCATATTGATTAATATCTAGCAGAACTACACGCCAGATCAGGGAGCTGTGGTGGAAAGGCTGTTTAGATCTGAGTAGGGTCTACTGCAGAGTTTTGTAGGAATAATCATCAGTCCAGAATATTCAGCATTAAAATGAAGAATGAAGTGCAGGAACACAGCAGGAGCGCAGTCAGATACTTCACAGGGCTTTGTGAATAATCTACAACACTATATAATATAGTATTAGCATATATATTTATTAGTATATAGGCAACATTTCCTGGTGTTGATGAATAGGCTATGAGTTAATACTTTCCATTTAAGTACAGCAGTTTTCTTTTTACTTTTTAAGAACAGAAGCATACCATTTTCAACTTAAGCAGACTTCAATTGCTATTTCAATACTGCTCAGTAGGGTTAGGGTTATGTTTTTCTGAGGTGGTACTTGGTTTGAGATCTTCTGTATTAGAGTGATGATAGTTAATAGTCTTCTGATCAAGTATTGTGTCTGTTTATAAAGCGACTGAACTGATCTGTCGTGCTGGCTATAGTGACCATCTAGTAAGATAATATGTGATCAGAGAAAGAGTCGTGGAATGCACAAACGCTTTGCTGCTTCTTCTGTCAAAAAGACTAATTAACAATTTTACCATGCCTTAGATTGTCAAATGAGAATCGGAAATGAGTCATATATATTTTAAATCAGAGACAACCCTGAGCTTTACTCCTTTAACAAATACATCAAGATGATGGGTCACAGCTAATGTTTGTGGAAAGAAAAACTGCTCAACTTTTTCTTCAAGTTGAGTCACTCGTCACTCAGAAACATCGACCAATGCCTGGGCTGTGTAGTCTGCTGCTTTACCAAGGAGGAATAGTGTTTTTCAGCACAGAACTCTGTGCTCCATTGATCATCCGCTGATGAATGCATGCTGCGGTGTGTATAATATTGATGATCTGCTGATGAATGTATGGTGCGGTGTGTATTATATTAACGATACACACAGTCCATCGTCCGCTCACACACTAAATCAACACAGGCAGCATTTACAGGAGAGCGGTTCTGAAACATGGAGCCGGTGTGTCTGTGTCTGCAGCATCAGTGAATAAAGCTGGAGCAATGAAACAGAGCTGTTCTGTCTACATACTACACCTGCAGAAATGCACACCAATACACAGAGTCAGAATTATTAGACACCCTGAATTATTCACCCCACTGTTTATTGTTTCCCCCGATTTCTGTTTAATGGAGCAGATTTCTCCAACACATCTCTAATCATAATAGTGTTAATAACTCATCTCTAATAACTGATTTATTTCCTCTTTGTCATGATGACAGTGAATTATATTAGACTAGATATTCTTCAAGACACTTCTATACAGCTTAAAGTCACATTTAAAGGCTTCACTAGGGTAATTAGGGTAACTAGGCAGGTTATGGTAATTAGGCAAGTCATTGTATAATGATGGTTTATTCTGGAGACTATTGACAAAACATAACTGAAAGGGGCTAATACTATTGAGCTTTAAATGGTGTTTAAACAATTAAAAACTGCTTTTATTCTAGCCGGAATAAAACAAATAAGACTTTCTCCAGAAGAACAAATATTATCAGACATACTGTGAACATTTCCTCAATCTGTTCAACATCATTTGGGAAATATTTAACAAAGATAAGCAAATTCAAAGGGGGTTGAATAATTCTGACTTCCGCTGTACATGTACACTGTCTTCATGATGGAGTGTAATGTACATGGGGTTACTCACTAAACGCTCCAGATGAGAACAGGAGCGGTTTATAACCCATTTCAGTATGAGTGACTTTTATATTTATTCATTTTTAATTGCTGCTAAATGGAGCTTGGGGACCAACTTAGACAGAAACGTTTAGTGGCATAACATTATGCAGTGATGTTTACATTTAGCATCAATTAAATGTGTTAGTCTTGCACTGTATATCCTGTAGTGTCTCGAACCCTGCCACATGGCTGAATAAAACATGTTTATTGTAACAAACTATTATCTTTATTACAAAAGTGCTGTATAATTAAAACAATGACTGTAAAATGCGGACGTCGTGACAGCGCCTTTGCCCAATCAATGCTTTAAAGGCAAAATGCCTCGTGACGGGCACAAACTGTCGCAAAACACTGCTGAAACTGAGGCCTGGGCTTGCACAGAAGGACTGCCTGATGGACCAGAGGCGGAATCGATCTTACAACCAAACGCTTGCACGTCAAATCAACCACACACCCCGAACTGCTCACCCGTATCTGCACTATAACAAAGCCTCGCTGATATACATATCAGCACTTACATTTAAAAACACCTAATACTATCCAATTCATTAAAAACTGTGATGTGAGCCATTATAATTTAATAAAAGCAACACATGCTGGACTGCAGAATAAACCATCTGACATACATTCTCCCTAAGTTAGACTAATATGAGCACAAACAATATTTCTCTTATAACAGGGCTGTTGCTGTTTGATATTTTTAAAGGGGAAGAAATATCACTTGTAAATTACAAACAATACCATATGACCAACACACACATTTATAGAAAGGTTTTGATTTTTAATTAGCAATCAACAGAACCCAAAATATACACACCATAGATAACCATTTAGCATGCGGGAAAAACTGTGTTTAAAGATAAACAGTAAGATTTCTAAATATCAACAGGATATTTCCACATCCCTGCGCTATACACAATAACCCTCACCAATTTGTAGCATAAACTGAGCAGTATTAATGCCTCAACTGATGTCTATATGACATGGGTCTATCATTTTTTGCCTCCGTCTTCATTATATCTGAAAGAGGAATTTACCTTCATTTTAAAGTTTATTAGGAGTTTTGAAATAAAAAGCCACTGGAAAATGATGTATATAAATAATATATCACATTTACAGCTCTATATATCATATAAGATTCTGTTTCTAGAACATTATAATATTAATAACAGCAAATTCAGCAGATGAACTCAATAACATGCAGAAACTCAAAATGTCGGAGACGTCCTGTAAACCAGCTAACCTTACAGGAGATCAATGTGGAGATCGGCTGACATTAGTTTTGCCTTCCTAATGATTATTTCAGACTCATAGATTGGAATACTGCTTGATGGCGATCAGCTGTATTTTTCCTGCCATAGCTAGGTTAGGCGTGTATCAGCAAACTAGTAAAGCCCTGATCTTACCGAATAACCAGTGCTCCACCAGATCCTGCAGGTCAGAAACTGTAGTGTACTGCTGAACTCATTTCATCATGGTCAAATAACACAGAGATGGAATAATAACACTTCAGTCTCCTGCCGAAACTCAGACGGTCTGCTTTGAGAAACTGTCAATCACAGCTGTCAATCACGATGGCACGCCCAGCATTAAATTACAGCTGAAACAGACGGTTTACACAAATGAAGATCTGCACCTATATCAGCACAATAACCAGTGTCTTAATCCACCAGAACCATCTTTCAGGACATTTTATTGCAAGTGTGACGCATTTTTTATTTTTTTTGGGCTCAAGTTTCATTCATGGTGACGCAGTGGCGCAGTAGGTAGTGCTGTCGCCTCACAGCAAGAAGGTCGCTGGTTTGAACCTAAGCTCGGGACTCAGTTGGCATTTCTATGTGGAGTTTGCATGTTCTCCCTGTGTTCGTGTGGGTTTCCTCCGGGTGCTCCGGTTTCCCCCACAGTCCAAACACATGCGCTATAGGGGAATTGGGTAGGCTAAATTGTCCGTAGTGTATGAATGAGTGTGTGGATGTTTCCCAGAGATGGGTTGCGGCTTGAAGTAAAAACTGCGTTAAAACGTGCTGGATAAGTTGGCAGTTCATTCCGCTGTGGCGACCCCGCACTAATAAAGGGACTAAGCCGACAAGAAAATGAATGGAGTTTCATTTATTAACACGAAGGAGGGGGGCTTGATGACTTGTACTGCCGCCAGTCCCCAGGGGGCGATCTAACAGGCGAGACCTTCACCTTCACTGCGGCACACTTGATTTGAAATAAATATCTAGGTAACACTTTACAATAACAGTACATGAATAATGATGTATTCATATGTAAACTAAACATTACTTTATTATGAATGAATGATGAGTTAAGGTATGCACTAATCATGAATTAACTTTAAGTACAACATGAGTCACATGAGTTCATGTGTAAATAACGACTTAATTACTTGTTAGTACATGTTGTTAATTAATGTATTAATTAACATTTAAGTTTAGGCTAAATGTAACCAACATGAACTCATGAGCTGTTAATGTATAGTTATGTCATGACTTTACTTGGAGGGGCACATCACTATTAACTCATCCTTAACTCCTTATGAACTCCTCTTCATGTTGATGTTGACAGAACACTTCTCTATTGTTATTCAGTGTAAACTCACTAGTTGGACGTGCATAAGGACTTCATGAGTAGTTAAGAATCGGTTAATGATGATGTGCCCCTCCAAGTAAAGTCACAACATAATTATACATTAATATATCATGAGTTCATCATGGTTAAATTAAGCATAAACTAATGTGGTAATTAATACATTAATTAACAAACAATCATGAACTAACAAGTAATTAAGGTAGTCGTTATTCACACATGAACTCATGTGAATCAAGTTGTAGTTAAAGTTAATTCATGATTAGTGCATACCTTAACTCATCATTAATTCATAATAAAGTAATGTTTAGTTTACATATTAATACATCATTATTCATGTACTGTTATTGTAAAGTCTTACCAATATCTATATATATCATTTATAGTAAATGTGAAAGTATGATGATGAATACTGTACATTTCTAGTCAAACCAGCCTTCTGCAATCTAACACCAAAAGCAGAAATAAGGGCAGCATTAAAACTAAAATGTGGGAGAGCGCTGCCGTTACGTGACTGTGTTGTAGTGCAATATGGAGCGATTAAGTGTTGATGGTAAATCAAAAGTATATGGTAAACAGAGAGCAGGCCTCAAAGACAGCCTGATAGCAGTAGAGCCTGAGAAGAGCGACTGCAGAACAGGAGAGAGACAGAGCAGCAAGAGCGCACCGAGCAGAGTTTACCACCTATTTTGTGTCTTCCTTGACCATGTGACCAAAGCCCAAATACTGACGCGAACAAACTGACCAATCAACATGAGACCACATCGGAAAAGTCTGAGCCAGTCCCTGATCTGAGCAGTTTCTGCCTTTGGAGTCTGCATGGAGCTTCTTGGTGAAAAGACCTGTTCTGCCATATAAACTAATCACACACTCACACACCACACACAACACACACACACACACACACACACACACACACACACACACTATACTCTACATCACTCTATAACGGATGATCAACACTATAAATAAAACCCAGCAGAGAAAACCAGCACAAATCAAGAAAGCAGGATGGTCTGCAGTCATGACTCTGCAATCAGACAATGTGATTATAATGGAAGTCAACCGGGCAAAAACGGCACCAACATCACCAAAGCGGAGACAATCTGAACAGTGTGCAGTTTATTTTTGAACAAAGTATTTCCTCAAAATACGAGTAAAAACATCAGATTTGCTGAGGCCAAATGAAGACTCAGAATCCATCCAGAGTGGAGGAAAATGACCCAACAGCACACACGGGTTAATGTGGAGGATTCTGCATCAAATGCCCTCTCATGAACACACACACACACACACACACACACACACACACACACACACACACACACACACACACACACACACACACACACACACACACACACACTCGCTCATGAGCGTTTAATTATCTGTGCTTCAGGCTGCTTGAGATGCTGATCAGATGAGGTTTGGCAGACAGCGAGCGTCAGGATCAGGACAAAGACAGAGTTCTTCACTTCTGCTGCTCTTCTGCACGTCACAGCGGATGAGGAGGAAACAGAAGAAGAGGAGAATAATAAGAGCCTGTGGCTGTGAGATCTGTGTGAGCTGTAGAGCGCTGTGACTCAAGCAGATGCAGAAACACACTCATACGAGGACACGACCGCACGCTCGCGTAATCAACACTGAGAGAACAGCTTACAGGAGCTACGACCTCAATGCTGGAGTGCGGGATGAGCACATATAGGGAACTTACAGCAGTGTGTGTGTGTGTGTGTATTTTCATCAAATGCTTTATCAGTGCATGTCTACTCACCTTATTCTCCACGTATGAGCGAGCGCAGACATTTGAATCTTTGGCTGACACTTCCGCTCTCTTTCATTTCTAGACATTAACACAGCTCTTCACACTGCTGGATGATGCAGACTGATGTTTTTCTCTGACATTATTCTGCTTAGTCTGTATAGTCATGCACACACGTGTTTGTATTGCGAGTAGTTTTGACCGTTTTCTGCTGTTTATTATTTCTACTCATTTCTCCCACCGGCGACTGAATCTGAAGTTGTAAATCAATCAGAATCGAGCGCACTTTAGCACTGAACAATAAGCTCAATATATTAATGCCATTTAATGCCTGATGATCCCTCGGTTCAAGCTCGCATCTCAGCCTGCCTGTTGGATATTTCACACTGGATGAAAGATCATCATCTTCAGCTGAACCTCGCAAAAACGGAAATGCTTGTAGTTTCTGCCAACTCGACTCTACACCATAACTGTTCAATCCAGATGGACGGGGCAACCATTACTGCATCCAAAATGGTGAAAAGCCTTGGAGTAACGATTGATGACCAACTAAACTTCTCTGACCACATCTCTAGAACTGCTCGATCGTGCAGATTCACACTCTACAACATCAGAAAGATCCGACCCTTCTTATCTGAACATGCAGCTCAACTCCTTGTTCAAGCTCTTGTTCTCTCCAGACTGGACTATTGCAACTCTCTACTAGCCGGGCTTCAGCTAACTCTATCAAGCCTCTTCATCTGCTTCAGAACGCAGCAGCATGAGTGGTCTTTAATGAACCTAAACGAGCACATGTCACTCCGCTGCTCATCCGTTTGCACTGGCTGCCAGTTGCTGCTCGCATCAAATTCAAAGCTCTGATGTTTGCCTACAAAGTGACTTCTGGCCTTGCTTCTTATCTGCTCTCACTTCTGCAGATCTATGTGCCCTCCAGAAACTTGCGTTCTGTGAATGAACGTCGCCTCGTGGTTCCATCCCAAAGAGGGAAGAAATCACTTTCGCTCACGCATTCAATCTGCCCAGTTGGTGGAATGAACTCCCTAACTGCATCAGAACAGCAGAGTCACTCGCTACTTTTAGGAAACGACTAAAAACTCAACTATTTAGTCTCCACTACACTTCCTAATCTGCAATTGCCTCTTTGAATATAACACTAACTAAAAAAAAAAAAAAAACTACTAATACTTCCCTTCTTAGACTTTACAGACCTGAAACTTGCCTATAGCACTTATTCATTGTTGCTCTTGGTTGTGTAAGTTGCTTCCTTGTCCTCATTTGTTCATCATTCGCTTTGGATAAAAGCGTCTGCTAAATGATTAAATGTAAAATGTAAATATAAATTTAACACATTCATTACTCATGAGGGCTACTATATTGCTCTCTCTCTCTGTTTATTGTGTTTTCTGCTGTCTTCAGTCTGGTTTTGTGCACTGAGGATGATCTGAACACTAACTGAAGTGAATCAGTCCTCATTTGACTGTGTCTCCTGCAGCATGCACCGCTGCTCTCAGTATCTCCACAATGATCCACATCTGACTCTTATTACAGTATTATCTCAACTAGGGCTGTGCAATTAATCACAATTGCAAAAAAAAAAAAATAAATCATCGTGATTTAAACACAGGCAGTTTCTAAACCGCATAAGGCTGCAATTTGTATCTATTACTTTATTTAGTATTTTATCCAGAATATGTTTTTGTCACATGATTTTAATATGTTAAGCAATCAGAGCTGACGCAGTGCACTGGGCAACTAAAGCTGTGTGAGAGAAAGACCAGCTCCACGCATGACGAAGTTGACCGGGAGAACCGGATAGGCCAGCGGAAGGAAAGAACATCCAATATGGATGCAGATCAACATGAAAATGATTTGGTGCCAAAGAGAAACACAACATCAGCCGTTTGGGAGTATTTTGGATTCAGGAGAGAGGATGTGTCACAGAGCAGGGTCATCTGCAAAGCCTGTGAAATGATTATTCCAACAAAACGAGCAACACTACAAATCTGGTCCAACACTTAAAACAGAGTCATAAAGAACTGCATGTCGACAGAGTCCATCAACAAACTAAAGCACACAAAGCCAGCCCAAACAAACAAGTATCCATTGTTGAAGCAATTGCAGGCGTCACGCCTCATGAGTACAGCCAGACGGAATCTGCGCACGCTTTTTGCTATTTCTGCGGAGAATTTTGGTAAGAATCTGCGGATTTCTGCGAAGTGATTTTGGGAGTATCATAACTAAAACCTTAATATATGAAATAAAAAGTAATAGCTTCTTAACTTTTATTTAATGTTTAAAATGCAAATCCAATTAGATTCACTTTACTTGGTGAACAAAGCAAGTCTCTCATATAACGTCTCTACTAAAAGACAGAACATATGACTGTACACACTGTGTTGTACATAAATCAGATTTTTTATGTTGCAATTGTTGTACATAAATACATGTAATTAGTTGTCATGTTGTACATAAATACAGATTTTCACATTAGTCAGTAACATTTCTGTAATTAATTTAAAAAGTGAATAAATATAGATCTACACACATTTACTCAAGTAAATAAACAGAATTAATGATGGGCTAAACATCTGCATGATTCAGTGTGAGCAGATTCCGTGTGGCTTTCGAAGACTACTACAAACACTTGACAGATACCAGCTGCCATCTCGCACTCATTTCACACAAATTGCCATTCCCGAAATGTGTGAGAAATGTAAGGTGTGCGTTAAACACGAGCTCCAGCAGGTTTACTGAATACTTCGACACTCGCACAAATATGTAGTCCAGCAGAGCAATGGAGCCGTACATGAGTTTAACCGTCCACTATACTGATGACAACTTTAAAATGAAAAGTCGATGTTTGCAAACATCATTCTTCCCAGAAGATCACTCTGGAGGACATATATCTAAAAATGAAAAAAAAATTACTCAGACGAGGATCGAACCCAGGTCTGCGGGGTCGTGAACTAACATGCTAACCACTGAACCACAACAGCTGTTCATTGAGAAATGACCAAGTTATATCATCATTAACCTGCAACTTGCTCACTGAGCTGCGAGAAAATAGATAAAAAGAGTAGAGCTGCGGTAAAATAAAGGATAAAAAGGCTGTGGTCAAGTAAATAAATAAATAAATAAATGTAAAAAGTGTGACTGCTGAGAGCAACACATTCTGGGGCTAGGGACACCGGCCCTAACGCCCAAAAAACAGACCGGCCCACCGGGAATTCTCCCGGTCCCCCCGATTAGCCAATCCGGGCCTGTCTGAAGCTTTATCATCATGGTGAAGAGCATCAAGTGTGTATCACCACATTTGTTTTATGTTGTCTGTTTTAAAGACTATTTTACTGTAGTTTTGCTTATTAAACTTAATACTGATATTTCATTGTAAAATGTTTTATTTGAATACATTTAGAATGTTTGCAGCTTGTTTGAGAAGCAACACCAGTTGCCAAAATCTCAAATAAATCTCAATTGCAATATTTGTTCATAACATGGCAATATGATTATTCTGTCCATACTGCACAGGCCTGATCTCAACTAATTCACATTCAGCCGCTTTTGAGTCTTACCCCCCGGGGGTCTGTGGTGATTTTGGGGTCCCTGAGGTGTTTTGACATGCCCTGAAATTTGTGCTTATTTCAGCTACTTGTTACACAGTTCTGGCCAACATCTATTTTATTTGTATTCAGCACAAACTGTGCTACAATATTATGTGAGGAATATTGCTGTGCATGCTCGCACTTCTAAGGGAAAAATTTATGCGTGGTTAGTAAGTTTTGGAAAACAAAAATGTAGCTGAAATAAGGTCCAAAAACCACACTGAATGTGCCTGAACAAGACTTTTGAGTCCCCAGTGTTGTAGGCTAGAATATTTACTGCACAATTATGTGAAAATTATTCTGTTCTCTCATTTACATTTAGTACATTTAGGAGTCGGTGCAATAGCCTAGTGGTTAGCGCGCCGACATATGGTGCAATAGCACGTCAGGGCGTCGCGAGTTCGAATCTCGGCTCGACGACATTTCCCTACCCTACCCCCCCTCTCTCTCTCTCCCACTTCGATTCCTGTCTCAATACTGTCCTCTCTAATAAAGGCAAAAAGGCCAAAAATAAATCTTTTTAAAAAAAAAGATTGATTAAGGTGATCTCCGTTGTATGCGTGAAGCCTGATTTATACTTCTGCGTCAGGTGACCGGCGTAACCCACGGCGCAGGCAACGCGCGTGGCTGTGCATTTATACTTCTGCTGCTGTCTCTGTTGGTCTGCATTACACTTCTGAAACGCTAGTGGGCAGTGAGGTGTAAATGTTCCTCTGTGTCGAGTTTCTTCGCTGCTGTGTTGCTTTTCCTGAACACTTCTGGGATGTACAAGTGGCTCAAACTCGCTCATTTTGAGGCAGGAACCGGCGGACGTGCAACAACTTTAACTATGAGGTAAACACAAAACAAAACTTTCCATCCGCAGCTCCTTCACGGGACTCCACACTTGTAAACAATCGCTCCATCAGGCTCGCACCATTCGCGCGGCTCTCGGTCCCGCCCAGACTCGTCAGCGCTACCAAGCCGACCAATCACAGAGCTTACGCTACGCGTCGTTGCCACGTGTAGTTACATTTTTTGAGAGGTGCACGTCAGCAACGCCGACGGCCACGGTGAAGGGCTATGCATCAGTGCCGTAGCATACGCCGACGTTTGACGCAGAAGTATAAATCAGCCTTGAGTGACAATGGCCACAAATAATTCACACCTGGAGAGACGCAAGACACTCCCCCACTCACCCATCATGGGTGTTGTACAGCAATATCTATCTGCAAAAGCCCAAACTAAATGCTTGTATTACTTGTATGAGCATGTAAACCTTCTGGGTAAACAATATACAGTGCTCAGCATATACGCATACACCCCTCACTAATCTCTCTTTTAAATTCATATGTTTAATAGGAAGTGCTACAGTAATATAATTGTGCATATACTGTACATTAGTCAGTACTGCAGCAAAATCTGGAGCTCATCTGGCAAAAAACCTTGCGATAATTCTCCACAAGCGAGTACAGCCACATTTATGTTATGAAAGAAAAGTAAATACAAATTTAAAAAAAAAATAAAAAATAGAGAATCAAAAAAAAAAAAAAAACTAGAAATTTTGTACAGTTGTATTTTTATTTTTTTTTTACAATATTTAACTTGAATTTATTTGTATTATCTTTCAAATTCTCAAAATGTTTGGTGACTTAAATACTATTTGAATAAATATACCTGTTTGATAAATCGGTTTTGTTTAAATGCACTGAAATACATTCACTGAGAAATGGAGGAAAATATTCATCTTCAAAATGGGCTGTACTCCATTACGAGGAGCGCTGCATGTGCACTTATACAGCATGCACAAACAATACATCTTTGAAATGGTATAAAACGTGTTTGCAAAACTGTTCATGAAAACTAGTGTGCATTAATCCAGCATTAAATAATAATTTCTGAATGACTCAACAATTACTTTAGATTAAAATCTTATTTAAAGACCTTTTATGTTTGCCTAAATACTCGGTGATGATATTGTGAGGTTAAATGGGTCATAACTTCAATTAATTCCTGGGAATAAAACTGAAAGGACCTCTCTAGCGTGCTGTGTTTGTTTGGGGGCGTGTGGGCAGCTTTCGTCATTGTTTTGAATCAGGGCGGACACTGGAAGAGCCGGTGTGATGCCGCTCTGTTTTCAGTTATCAGGAGAAGACTCCTCAAAATGCATATACGGTCTTCGACCTCTGGGGATTAAACTGGTAATATTGGCAGTGTTCGGTTCTAAACACCCGAACAGACTCCTGCTAATATATTCACAGATTTGCATTATAAACAGAATGTTAATCCTTATCCAGGTTCATTTGCAGCACACAAGCCGACAGTAGACAATGGCACTTATTAATTAGTGAGGGCGGTGTTCATTAGAAAGCCCAAACAAACACACACACACAGGAGAACAGCATATCTCTGAAGCGTGAGGAGCAGAGCTACTCTACATCCCAGCAGACATTAACAACATGCAGACCAAAGCTTCAGGTTTACCAGAGCCACAGACACAATCCAGAAGATTAGCGGAGGATTATCAGTTCTTCTATTTGTGTCTGTCTTTCATCTCTTTCTCCAAATAAAAGCAGGCAGAGGCTGTAAATCAACATTTGCTGTGCTAATAGTGTGGCGCACGGCTGGGTGTTTCAGCAGTGACGATACATTCCACTGAACTGAGCTCTGAACACTGGAGCAGCTGCAGTTCACCAGAGCTTCATCTGTGTTCAGCTGCTGTGTGTACACTGTTAAACCACTAAGAAAATGCACCTCCAGCTGCAACCAATCACTTTGAAACACCCATACACACTCGTTCACACACACACTACGGCCAGTGTAGTTGATCAGTTCCCCTATAGTGCATGTGTTTGGACTGTGGGGGAAACCGGAGCACCCGGAGTAAACCCATGCCAACATGGGGAGAACATGCAAACTCCACATGGAAACACCAACTGACCCAGCCGAGACTCAAACCAGTGACCTTCTTGCTGTGAGGCGATTGTGCTACCCACCGCATCACCCAATAAGAGGAACTCTACAGCAGAAACCCCACCACAGCTTCTACATTAGCATTCCAGCACAGTCAATGGAGGCTACCGGCTTCTGTCACAATCATCTGAGCAGTAATGAAGTGTTCAGAACGTATCGCTGGTGAACAGACACAAATACAATCTCATTAGCTGCTGTAATGAAGTTAGCTCTAGCTGGAGTGTGTGCGCTAATCTACTGATGAGTCTGACAGCGTCCTACATTCGCTCTTCCTCTATCAGCTGAGCTTGATCTGATGAACGCTCAACAAGCCCAATGCAATCAGCAGCACATTGATTTCACTGGGCTTTTCTGCATCTCATGTGTCAGATTAGAAGAGCGCTGTGATGGAGGGGAATGTGTGGAGGTTCGTCATTCAGCCAGTTCAGATAGGAAGCCTGTGTAGAGCTGATCTTGAATATTAATATTGAGTTATTGTGGTTAGATGAAAAGGATAAGGAAAATCCTCCGAACGCAGGATGGCAACTAATGACAGGTTCGGTCACTGCTGGTGTTGTGTGTTACGGTTCATCAGTGACCACTTCCTACTCGTACACACTAGGGTTGGGCTGACAGACAATGCCATCGTTCATCGCCGATGACCAATAGACAATACAATACTGAGACGGCATCGCCGATCCTCTGCGCCGCCCCCGTCGCAAGCCCGTTGCCGAAAAATACACACTCAAGCCCCGTTTGCACTAATACAACTTAGTGTTAAAATGGCATTGTAGAACAAAAATGATCCACATCCACACAGGTTTTACCTAGCATTTCAGAACAGCCCTCCGTCTGCTGAAAACACACATCACGTGACCACACACACACACACACACACACACACACACACACACACACACACACACACACACACACACACACACACACACACACACACACACACACACATTGTCATGCTCCTCGATCTTTTGAACAGGGAGGTGATTCATTTGAACAGTGTATTGATTCTTTGAACAGTGAGTTGATTCATTTGAATAGTTTAACGATCTTTTGAACAGAAAGGTGATTCATTTGAACAGTGTAATGATTCTTTGAACAGAGATGTGATTCATTTGAGCAGATAAATGATTTATTGAGTTAAGTGTAAATATTGAATTATAACCTGCATTTGAGTAGAGTTGTTATATTTATTATTGATTTATTTTTTTATGATCTTTTATTGATTACATTTGAGAATAGAGTATTTTTATCACAATTTACTGCTTTCTTTACATTCTTTTATACAAAGGGTGACACAGTGTTGTAGCTTTCTAAGATATTTATTTATTTTCATTTTGTACAAGTGTTTGACATTTCCTAATTGTCTGTATTATACTTTGTCCAAACTGTATATTGACTTCACGTTCATCTGTGTAGAAAAAAAGAGAAAATAATTAAATTTTTATTATTACAGTTTATAATTGAACCTATTCATACATACTTGTATATATTGAACAGAAATCTACAAACCTAACATTTTCCTAATTATATAAACTCTATTGAAGAAAGAAACTGACTGTGTTTGATTATTCACTCAGCCGCTGTGTTGCTTTTCTCTCTCCAGTAGCCGTTCTTTTCTCTTCTGATCAATTGGCCCACATTGAAAAATACGCTAGCGTGAAAAATCTAATCGTACTTGCTACAATCTTGCAATACCCAACCCATACTGTGGTGGAAATTCATTTATATCCATCAGGGGTTTCCACACTTGGTTCTGGAATGTTTAGCTCCAACCCTAATCAAACACACCTGAACCAGCTAATCAGGCTCTTACTAGATATACTAAAGCTGCCTGGCAGGCGTGTTTAAGCAAGTTGGAGCTAAAGTCAGCAGGACACCGGCCCTCCAGGACCAAGTTTGGACACCCCTGATATACATTATAAAGGTCTGTTCTTTCATTCTTCCCTGGATGTGCTGTTTAAGTTAGACCAAGCGTGACCACTTTAACATCTGTAAATCATCAGACAAGATCTGGATAAGTGCATGGTGGTTTAACAAGCTGCATGTTCGATCGGGATGTAAGGCTGAAATGTAAATGGTCAAAACTGAAGTTCGAGCGCTGATGTAACTGTGATTCATTCTGTGTGTCACTGATGACCTTGTGGGTATTACAAACTAGACAAAGAGGACACACACTGTTTCTGTGTCTCATACTCTGTAGAAACCTGCATTGCTGTATGATTGTCTGACCTTCTTTGCAAAGAATAAAACTTTAAAAGACGCTTTGAGTAAGACTTTGTCTTCTTTACCACTGAAAGAGCCTCCTCAAAGAAAATAGCCACTACAATACACACACACGAATGCGTCAGACCGGAGACGCAAGTTCATGCGGCATGTTTCGCAGTTCACTGCGGTGCAAAGTTCAAGCTTGGTGAACTCTGATCTGCAGAGATTGAACTGCATGAGACCAATCAAGGATCAAAGCATGACCTCTCTGGACAGAAATTTAAAACATGGACCAATCACTCGCTTTATTTAATGCCTTTAAAATCTTGTTTAATCCCGCCCCCTTTTGCAGCGCCGTACGACCCGACTTCACAAGCTCAAACTCTAGTGAGCGCAGCTTTACCCTGGACAACCAAATGCATTAGTGTAAGTGTTTTAGCAGACTTGCTCATTCTCAACATCTGTCCACAGGAGGCTTGACAAAACGAAAACTTAAATACATGAACACAGCATTATAATTCTTACATAAAATTACTGAAGGCAAAAGCAAAGGTGGCATAATCAAACTAACAGTACACTATTAGTGCAAACACTGCTGCTTTGTGTTTAACCACTACTGAAATATTTTTATATGACTTTCTGATTTTAGGCTAACAGGCAAGTTATTCCACAGTTTGGCTCTCTTTACAGAGAAAACAGACTGACCAAAGGAGGTGTTACACTTCGGCACTAGACAGTCACCATTAGCAGCTGCCCGTGCGACTCTGTGAGAGGTCTGATGCTGACTGATTAGATCTGAAAACAGCACTGGAACATGATCACTTAAAAAACAATTTAAGATAATTCAATTGAATAAAACTACAGAAACGAACAAGGTTATGTTTAGATAAGACATCACAATGATGTCCATCCTTTAACTTCTTGTTTATATATTGAGTCAATAGGCTTCAATATAGTTAAACAGGCTGTGACCGTAATGTAATGCTGCATGTCAAGTGAGAGATTATCATTGTGTGCATTAATAATTTTGCAGTGGGATGTGCAGTTTAGACTTGGCTTGTACTTTTTATATTTTTAACATGACTACCACATTTTAAAGTATTAGAGTTAAGCTAAGATACTTCAATTCATTCACTTCTTTAATAACTTTAACCAGCAACTCAAATGTATTCCTTACAGGCCTGTTTCTTATAGAAAAGCACATGGAAAGACAAATAGACACAGTTTTCTTGACATTCAATGTTAAATGAGACAGCTCAAGCCATCTTGAAGTATGTGGTAAAGCCTGGGATTTTGCGAAGCGCTGGTGAGGTATTATGCTGATCAAATCCTTCTGTAAAGCAGCAGTTTCTCATCTGAAGTCACCTGTAAAGCGCTCAGGGCTGCCGTTTGCGCTGGTGTTTGACAGAATAAGGCTTTGTTCCATTCTAATGAGAAACTGCTATTGACAGCAGGACAATGGCACAATGCGGAGCTGCTAATGAGAACTAGAGCTTTCTGGCTGCTTTCCTGGACGTCTGGGAGCTCCACCAGGCAGTACAGCGTCATTTATTCACACAGAAACAGACGTATATCTAAACCTTGAAGAAATGAGTTAACAAGTCAATTACAGGCCGCTGTTTAGCTACTCTGTGATGGTGAAAGTGGGAAAGTGCATATTGTGTTGCTGCTCCAGTGGTTTGCTGAAGGTTGTTGACATCAGTTTTCCTCCATTCCTGCAATCTGCCTGCTGGATTTACACGGTGAGGGATAAGAGCATGTTGCTGTATGATTTATTAATGAAGGGCTCCAGAGATACATGCTGTAGGTCAGCGTTCAGAGCCTCAAAGCTATTAAAGCAGGGCAGTGAACGCAGACAGGCGCTGCTAGCTGGACACGTTCCCTCATTCACACTGAAACTGAGCTGTTTAAGACGGCTGAACTCCAGCTTAATCTCACCCGGGTCGAGAGCTGTAATCCAGCAGGAGAGCTGCTGTAATGAACAGTCTGGAGATCTTCATTAAACTCGTCCAGTGTCAGTGTGTTCATGCAGGATTCCTCCAGTATGCAGAGAGCAGTTTCAGCACTGAGACACCGCACTGCAGCGGCAGTGATGGGAAGTTTCTGTTCTACTGATGAATTCCTCCGTGTTTTAGCTGATGATCATTTAATTCATGGTGAAAGTGTAAGGAAAACTCCAGCAGGCTCTAAATGATGTATGTATAACGAGACGCATTGAGCAAAGTCAAAGCCATTGATGTTGATAATGTTGTGCAGCAGAGTGATGACATTTCAGGGCACTACTCCATTCAGCTTTATTTCTACAGCGCTTTTACAGTGTAGATTGTGCCAAAGCAGCTTCACATAGAAGATTACAGTGAATTAAAGGGCATCTATGGTGAAAAATCTACTTTTCAAGCTGTTTGGACAGACATGTGTGTCAGTATAGTGTATAGACCGTCATATTGGCTGATATAAACACACACAGTCCTTTTTTTTTCAATTTAACAACATAAAAACGATGGACCAATTGGAGCGTTTTTCAGACCGACCACAACTTTACGTAGGAGATTGATATTGACAGCCTCGCGTCATGATCATATCCTCAGTTTGTGTTTCACGTCCGCCATTTTCAGCGTGAGTCAAATCGATATCTCTGAAGGAACACCCGTGCTCTATTTTTAGATGAACGGCTCATTGGGCTCAACACAAGATCAATATTCTCCACATTATCGCTCTAATCAGAATTATTGCTTGTACCTCTCTGTGCATTTTGGAGTTCTGGGCGTGGGTTTCTGTCGTGGTCCACACGGCGGAGCTTCGGGTCAGCGGCTCGGCGCCTGAGGCGCCGTTGTGTTTGCCGTGTTCGAGGCCTGTGTTTGGAGTTCTGGAATGCGTGGCGCGACGATTCGGGACACTTCATGTTCACGGCTGAATGCTGATCCTTGCTTGGCTTAGCTTCTCTCTCTGTCTGTCTGTCTGTCTGCCTGTCAGTTGCAAACACAGAGCGTGGGAGCTCTTGGCTCCGCCCCCTTGTTACGTTGGGCAGGAAGCTGAAACTAATTTTCATGTGAAGCAACACACCCCTAACAGCAAACGTTCACATCTGTAGTTCGCTTCATTTGGTCCGAGCCAAGGGCAATAAATGATGCATTGTTGCATCTTCTGCCGTCTTTGGGTTGTTTTCACACCACACTGCTGGCTTTGGTCCGAACCAGTTGAAACAAACCAAAATGCAGTCATCGGACAAAATCCACATCTCTCATTGGCCAGATGTTGTTGAACATATTTCCTAAACTGCTTATTGATAGGTCAGAATTCACGTGCGGGAAAATGCCAGTGAACTCTTGCAAGTAAACAAAACCGGCAGACACAAAATGCCGTTTTTACTCTGGGGGGACGACTGCGCTGACTGATTGTATGCCTGCTTTAGACAAACTATACATAGAGAATGAAGCGCGGCCACGGCTGGAAAACAGTGTTTAATGCATCACTCGTCACTTCACAAGGAGGCGTGAATTAATTTAGCTAAACTGCGACATGGTCATCTTGCGGAAATATTACCAACGATCCATCAGATAATGTTTTCCCCTCTCTCTGTTGGTAAAGCGCTGTCAACAAATATTCTTCCTCCATATCCCATAATGCACAGCGCATCGGCCTACGGCAGCTGGATTAGTCCAGGAGGAGCAGTACTTTTTGCGGTTGGACCTGTTTTAGTACGGATCATATTCTCTCCACAAATGAACCGCTCCAGGGTTCATTTGAAAGCGTACCGAGACCACCTCTACAAGCAGGTCTCGGTACGCTTATTTGGTCCGCTTTTGGTGCGCACTCGAGTACGATTGCTGCATTCTCACCTGCCCAAACCAACCGCACCAAAAGGGGAAACAAACTCTAGTGCGATTTAATCTAACTAAAGAAGGCAGGTGTGAACGCACCCTAAACCACACTGAACTGAACTTCAGCTCTGAACACTGGACTGACACAGTTTACATCCACTACGATCTCCTTTGTGAAGCTGCTTTGACACAATCTACATTGTAAAAGCGCTATGCAAATGAAGATGAACTGAACTGAACTGAGTTTTGGAAAGAGTTCAGGTTTGGTTTTCCCAGTCATCCTTTTATCTGCTTATAAACTGTACACAGCGATTTACCATGTTACATTAAACAGAAATGGTTAATATAACTGACCCATACGTTGATTTACCTCTCAGAGATAAAGACAAACACAACGAGGTGTGAGTATAGTGTCCTACAGTCGCTACTGCATGAGTCATTTGTGAACAGTCGAGCAGCTAACTATGACTGATGCATTTCATCAACAACCAGAGGACGGTCCAGGAGAAACCACACTGAGAAGGAGAGACGCAGACACTGGAGAACAAAGGGTATGAGAGAGGCAAGTACTAGAACAGATTTAGACACCGACCATGAGGAGAGCGCAGTCCTTCAATGCACACGAGGCCGGACACTGAGTGAGGGATGGTGAGGGTTGTTATGGTGCTGGCGTGAGGAAAGGGAATGATGTGCAGGTGTGGGGATGTGTTCAGGTGACAGCGGTCAGGGTCACTGCGGTGACAGTGTGGGGAGAACCAGGCCTGGCTGTCACACCATGAAATGAGAATAAAACTAAGTGCAGGTGTAACTCTGGCAAAGTTTACTGAATAATGCTGCAGTCACACTATAGTTTGTGTGTGTGAAATTCTGTCGTACGGCGCTGCGAAAACGAGCAGGATTAAACAAGATGATTAGACATTAAAAAAGCGAGCATTTGCTCCATATATACAATTTCTGTCCGGAGAGGTCATGTTTCCATCCTCGATTGGTCTCACGCAGTCAAGAGATGCGATTTTGCAGGTCAGAGTTCACCAAGCTTGTACTTTGCACCATAGTGAACTGCGAAACTTGAACTAGCGTTTCTGGTCTGACGCATTTGTGTGTGTATGAATGAAAGTCTATTGGGATAAAAGTCCAGAGTGACCGCAGCTTAATCTTATATTTATCTTCTGATGCTGACTATCCTCCTCATTCTGTCAGAAACACACATCATGTTCATTCAGCATCATCAGTCCGTCTCTACATCCACACACAGAGAAAGAGAGATCAGTCTGTCCTTAATCGAGGAGATCTGTCTGAGAGATTTGTCCTGAATCAACGTGAAAAAGAGCAGGATTATCCAGCGTTAGACACAGCATGGCCGCCGTCAGGCTTCATTACACAACTAAAGCACAAACACCGACTCTGAGCGTTTCCTCAGAGAACTCTGCTGTACTGTAAACTGTTAAACTACTGTAGATCTGCACCACTCTCCCAATCTACAATCATCATGCAAGCCTTTAACTTCAAAACAAAAACATCTTGAACACCACACCATTTAGAAAACATGATAACTATATGAAGATCAATAGGCTCTGCTTATTTTGAACTGCCTTCACAGAGAATATAATGTAGTCAGTCAAGCAGAGCTGTATTACTGTTTCTCAGTGGCTGTGGTGCATTTCTCTCAACACTATTTACATTTGCACAACAGTTGATGCATTTCTCTAAACAGTCAGTGCAAACTGCAAACCCCAGCTGATAACCTGCAGAAGAGTGTCACTTGCTCAACATGGAGAGCTCATCCCTCAACAGCAGGTATTGATGTCAATGAAGGTGTCAGCGTCATCCAGATGAAGAGTCCTCACAGCATTGATTATGAACAGGATAGTCAGACGTCTGTCCTGTTTTCATTATCAGTTTACTCTCTACATTTTATCCAGTGCACTGAAGTCAGATTTAGGTGACACGTGCTGAAAATGCTCGAGACAGCAGCACTATATACTGTCAGCACAGCCGTTTGAACACTACAGTAAAGTTAGACATCACGGCATTTAGTTACTAGACACTGAATAAGTGTGCTTCACATGTTCACTGCAGATGCTCTTTATAACTCTAGTTTATTGACAGCATTGTACAGAAGAATAAACTCAGCCTTATTTACAACTAACACACATAGAGCTGTGCACAACTGTAGACAACACTGCAGGACATGCTGGAACTGAGTCCACAACACACAGATCTGTACATCACTCAGGAAACTGTTCCATTGAAGGACATTTTCAGGAAGAAAGATGTTTATAAAATGACAGATTTTGACACTAGTTCAACATTGGTGTGTGTGATGACTCCAGCAGTGAACTGAGGACTGTATATGGAGTGACTATTCAGCATTCACAAGTGTAGTTCATCCTGACTGACATAAGCAGATGATGATGTTATAAACAGCAGAGAGACGTCTGAAAGCAGCTGATGCATGTCCAGAAGCATTCGCAATGTGTTGGAAGGAATGAGAAACTGCTGCTATGATGTGCACAAATGGCTAACTGTACTGAGAAATGCATGAACTGTTGTGCAAATGTAAATAGTGCTGAGAGAAATGCACCAAAGCCACAATAACTGTGAAGCACCGGGGTGTCCACACTCTGTCCTGGAGGGCCAGTGTCCGACATATTTTAGCTCCAACCCCAATGAGACGCACCTAAATTAGCTAATCAAGCTTTTCCCAGGTATACTAGAAACTTACAGGGGGAAATGTTGAAGAAAGTTGAAGCTTAACTCTGCAGGACACTGGACCTCCAGGACCAGGTTTGGACACCCCAGGTGTAGCACAAAGGGCTGAGAACAGAACACATACAGAGGCTGTGTTGGTCAGACGAAGAGAACAGTCTGCTCGAGACACACGTCTATGTTTCAGAGACTCATCTGCAGCGTATCGCACATCTGGATGAGGAACCCCCTGCTCTGTTTCCTGACATGATCTGCAGGCTGTTCAGCGTGGAGACGTTCATTCTGTTTCTGAATATACAGCTGTTGAAGTGTGGAGACAACAGTGATCTCTGATGACACCGGGACATTTAACACTAGCAGCGGCACAGACTACCCATCACTGTTCTACTGCTCTGTACATCAGACATTCACTGAAGTCATCTTCACTCAGCGAGTCAGTGTTATTCAGTGAAGGAACTGAGCAGAGGCTAGAGATGATTACACCAGACCCTATGAAGCAGACGGAGAGTGTGTGAGCTTTACTGCAGTGAAGGAGACACGCGCACACAAACACACACACCTGTCCTGCATCTGTGTGTGATAATTACAGTTAAACTTCATCTACAGATCAGCAGAGCATGCTTGGTGTGTGTGTGTGTGTGTGTGTGTGTGTGTGTGTGTGTGTGACAGAGAGAGAGAGATTCAGGTTTGAGTGACAGCAGGAAAGTAGATTGCATCTCCTGTGTGGAGGATCTGTGAGAGCACAACCAGTTATCTATCACCCACTGCAAGATCACAGCTATCAACACACACACACACACACACACACATATATATATATATATATATATATAGTAGTGTATATAGTATATCTTCCTTATTTATCTCCACTGACTCTGATCCTCCATGACTCTTTTGCTGTGCCTCATTCTGTCCTGATTTCTCACAGTAAACATACACTGAGCTTAAGTTTGACTCAGTATCTGTCATTTCTCTCACAGCGGGCCTCAATAATAACTTCAGAGTTCGCAGTTCTGACCTCACACTGGTTTGCAGTTGACTCTTGAGCTGATTTCCTCAGATTCTGCACTGTAATTGGCTCTCGTCAAACCAACAATCAAAGAGTCTAGCAGTGCAGGAATACTTCAGGATTTACCAAACGTGTGTCTGAGGAACAAATCATGGCTGAAAACACACAGCATGAGTCAACTAACACAGGAAACAGCACAGGTCTGCTGAGAGTCCTGACATTAGTCTAGAGAGTCTGATTGAACACGGTTGACTTGGTGTGACTGTCCTCACTGTCTTTGACAGGATCACATTATTAAAGCCCATCACTACCATACATCAGCTCAGAGTGTGTGAGAGAGCGAGAGGAGGAGTGAAGTGGTTAATTTACGGTGCTAATGAGAGTGTTTAAATCACAGATGAGTATAATAGCTGACAGATTTACCAGTGAAGGAGAAGACGGAGAGAAAGTGTCACATTAAAGTGATGGAGGTGTCTCGTGTTGCTCAGACTCACTTCAGGAGGAGCAGAACACATTCATGATCAGTCTTCACAGTCACTAAAGAAAACAACACCAATGCTGGAGGAGAATCACCACAGACTCCTGCACTAACTCAGTATCTGTGTGTGTGTGTGGTTGTGTGTGCACTTGTCTGTTATAATCTGGTGTATATAGTAATGTTCTTGCACCATCCTCTTGATAAATACTGTGCATTATTCAGCGGCGTCTGTGTTGTGGTGTTGAACGCTGTACAGTAGTGAATCTCCTTGATGAACTGATGTATAGTGCAGAACTGATGCTCTGAATAACTGTGTTAGTAAAGCCCTGCTGAGATACAGATGTGCATCAGATCTTCTTCCTCCTCCGATGTATTTTTCAGACAGTTGTTTTTACTAAATGTTCACTAAGAACACAGAGGATATACTGAATAATCGAGGTAACGTCCGCTGCTTTCTCTTCCTTCACTCATATAGTCAGTGACCGTGTGCACATACTAGAGCTGACAGAATTAATGTTAGATTTTGATATTCAGTTTAAGAAGACTGATGGTTTGATCAGTGCTTTAGGAACCGATGAGAGACTGATGTGCCACACATGTAAATGCTCACAGGCATTGCTTGAACAGCAAACAATAGTGAAAACACAGCCTGAAGATCGTCTCTAGAGAATAACCTGAGCTGTGAACCAAAGGCAGGACCATTGTCAGACAGCTGATGTTGATGCAAACACCTGAAGCCGTCAAGTTATTTGTGATTTATTTATTATTAATGATGAAGATTAACAATTATACTACTCATTTTACTCAATATTGCAAGTAAAACATGTACATGGGTCTACACTGATGCGTAACGAGTAAATAAACTTCTGATAATCTGCCTATAGTCAACACACGGCTTAAATTCAACAAACAGACCATCAAAATAAAGTGTGACCAAATAATAATAATGCGAATGATGAATGATCAGAAAGCAAGCTGTATATTGACTATCAGTGCTGTAGTAACATCTACTGGCAGCTGCCTAACAGGTTATGTTAAAGATGTGTGAAGAATAAAATAAGGTATTGTTCATGGTAACACTGAAAATCTTAAAAAGACCAGATTTGTTGACATATAGGATGCTAAAAAACAATATTAATAACATTTATATACATAAAAATACAACATATAACGTATTCAGCGCATTGCACTAAACTCTACTGATGTTCCCACAAGAAGCTCTAACATCATTCACCTCAGTCTGAATACTCCGGGTATTTCACTGTATGATAACAATAACACAAACGGATATGTGCTGAAAGCACTGCCTCTATTCCCATTTACACCATGCAGAACACACTGACCATGAAAACTGCGCAACATGATCACATGTGTACGATTATCTTAATTATACAGTACATCACAACTAAACAATATAAAACACAACCGCCTGTTAAAGCATAACATTATGTGCACACATACATACTAGTGGTGGGTCGTTAATGCCGTTAACGTGCTGCGTTAGAAAAAAATATGGCCGTTAATCTATTCTCAGAGATGGGTGTGGAGCTGGGTCTATTCTACGCAAGCTATGATGACTTTCACCTTGATGTTTTAGCACGGATGTATACCTGGCCAAATTGCACTGTAGGAGGGCGACAACAAGTCTTCAAACCGGTGTGTATTCCTACTGCGAAATGACCTCATCAAACATGACGCGTTAACATGGATGCAGTTCACTAGAGTGAGTCTGATTAATGTTAGCTCCATATCTAACTATCAGGCGCCTGTAGAGTTTATGCGTTCCAGTAAAACACAAATAAAATGGAGCGGCTGCTTTTAAAATGAATGACAGTGAAGGAAAGTCAAACCGGTGAGCCGTCTGACAAACAAGTGCCCTTCTGCATCTTACTTCAAAGACACTACTGACTACTCCTACATGGACATCTGTAGTCTAGTTATCTGCCTTAAAGAGCATAGGTAGGAACTATATTTTCTTTAAAATATGCGTTAAAGTTCATTATTAAGCCATCCAGAGTTGTTTTTAGTCACACAAATTTACTTCCGCATCTGAAAATATACATAAATAAATAAATAAAAATAAAATAATAATTCTTCAGACCGGAGATGACGTCGGATGAAGCAGATCACACATATACACAGTATGAAGACAACTGATTGCGGTGCGCGTTTGGATTCAGAGAGATTCACACAAACGATGGACCACAGTCATACAATTATGAGCCTGTGGACAGACCAGCAGTCGGAGAAGAGTAACTGAGCTGTAATGTCAGGAGAACAGAGCAGCTTCTCAATGAGAGAACAGTGTCAGCTTACAGACAGATATGCAAGACAACGAAATCTTATCTGGAAATAGCAAAGCTAGAATTGATCATCTAGAAATGTTAATACTTACCAGTAACAGAAACTGAGCAATTAACAGAGTTATGCCACATTGAGCCTATTTTTTAATTGTAGATAAGAGAATACAAGACACAAATAACACAGAACATCTGGAATAATGCAGAAACATGTAAACAAGGTACTGGAAAATCTTTTTAATACACAAAAGGTTTTCAGAGCTTTTGTATTAAAATAAAAACAACATCAAATATTCAAACAATCAAAATAAGTTTTTAAATACGTGTCTTTTTGTCAGGTTTTTTTTATTGGGGTAAAATGATCTGTATTGGATCACATTTTGGCAACAATCCATAAAAAACACAATCACAAGTCATGTTACTGTATGGAATATTCACAAAGACTTGATCAACAGGTCTGATCTGCCATTATGTTAAATAAACTCTTACTTCAACCCAAATTCAAGTTCAAATTCTAATGCAACTCAAGTTCAGGTTTTATTTATATAGCCAAAAACCATAAGCAGTGTTAAAACCCAACATTTCTACTCTTTATATATGTATGAGTATCTGTATAAGTGTGTGTATAAGTAGATAACAAACATAATACAAAAGGAAAAATATATTTAATTCATAAGGTCCATTTAAACCTTATTAAAATAATTTCAGTAAGTTGGCCAATGTTTATGTGGGTACCACACCATCATGTCTTTAATGTGAGCTAAATTGTGAAGGATCTAGAAAGCAAATGCAGTGGACAGTTCTGCATTCTCGTCGAGCCTGTGATGACCTCCAGTAATCCACCGTCAGACACGCAGTGAGGGCTGAGGCATATATGCTGCGGAAATAATGCAAACGTTTAAATCATCTTTATTAATAATGTATATTTTGAAATTCACCATAGGATTGTAATACAGCACAATACAGAATACCACATTTGCAGACCCCTGGATAGTGAACTGCAAACCATCTTACAAATATACAGTCAATTGTACCCATTATAAGTTGAGCATGTGTGAACAAACTTCAATTTTCCAAATGTTATCTGTTTTTCTTCCACAAGAATATATATATATATATATATATGATGATAAAAAGTGGCTTTCCTCATTGACAGGACAGAACATTTTTTACTCTCCCTCTGGTGGTTTCAAATCTTATTGACTTTCTTTTTTCTGTTGATCACAAAAGAAGATACTTTGAAGAAAGCTGAAAATCTGTAACTATTGACTTCTATAGTAGGAAAAACAGATACTATGGAAGTCAATGGTTACACGTTTACATCATTCATTTTCTAGTCAGCTTAGTCCCTTTATTAATCTGAGGTCACCACAGCGGAATGAACCGCCAACTTATCCAGCATGCTTTTTACGCAGTGGATGCCCTTGGGAAACACACACACACACACACACACACACACACACACACACAACGGACAACTTAGCCCACCCAATTCACCTGTACCGCATGTGTTTGGACTGTGGGGGAAACCAGAGCACCCGGAGGAAACCCACGTGAACGCAGGGAGAACATGCAAACTCTACACAGAAACGCCAACTGAGCCGAGGTTCGAATCAGCGACCTTCTTGCTGTGAGGCGACAGCACTACCTACTCCGCCACTGCCTCGCCCTACACTTTTACAATATTTAACAAAAAGTCAAAGATAGTGTCTGAGTTTACCTGCCTGCATTATATCTAGTTTCTGTAAACAGATAATACCATGTATAATTAATTCACGATAGGGGGTCATGATAATTTACCTGATGAACGAGGTGAAGGTCTGAGGTTACATTAAGGTAAAGTTGGTTTATATTCACATGTTGACTTTCTCCCTAATAATATAATTTCAGAAGAGTATTCTTTGCTAATTCCTAATAATAACATCATATTAACAGCCAATGACCATTAAAAGTACAACATTGTTCATCGTCAGTTTAGTAGCGCTCATGTTTTTAAGTCATATTTACGTGTGATTTCAGTCATTATATTTAAAGGGACCACAGTAAACAATACAGAGAGTGTGTCACACAAGCTGTCACTACACCTTTAGTTGAGGTTACTCTGTGAGCCAAAGTGAAGCACAGTTGAGCGAGAGGCCCGTGGAGAGAAAGGCTTCAGCTCCGGGTCAGCATCACTGCTGCAGAAGCCTTAAACACACCACATGACAATAAATTATTAATCAGATGAACAAAACAGTCACTACACTGTAACTGTACAAGACATGATATTAGCAAACTGATGGTACCAGCTGTCTTATTATATATTGACATTTTTACATGGTTTATGAAGGTATATTTGATATGCTGAACAATACAAGCTAGCAGCAGTGCTGTACTGTAGGCTACTCCAACATAAATGCATCACGTTGCTTCTAATTACTCAAATAATCATGCTTACTGACTTGAAAGTTGACAAACATACAAGAAAAACGAGCTGTCTTACCGTGTACAGTTCTCCTTTTCATCGAGCTGCATCTCCGACTGATCCAGGACCGTGTATTTCACAGTTTTCACGTCTTAATGGATTCATCCCATTTCACCAACCAAAACAGCAACGGGAAACTTGTGGAGTTGATATGGTGACCGGCTGGAGTTTGTGCAGTTCCGATAAACGCAACAGTATACCATGATGATGATAAAATACGCCAAAACGAACAACCCAGTCTGCTATATGCTACTCTACCTCACTGTACACACGCCTGTCAGATAAGTGAAAGAGAAAAGAGCAAAAAAGAAAAGAGCAGACTTTGCGGAAGTGGGAAAACAGACACATTTTCTTTAAAATGTGTGCCCTTGCACTTCATAAAACATTTTAACATGGCATTTTATTGTATTATAGAGTATTTTCACAAACGATTCTACCTTTTTTTAACCTACAATATGCTCTTTAATAGACAATAATATAATGAAGGTGTTACGTCAAGTGCTGTAATGTAAGAGTTTCCTGTCATTTTGGGTGACTTTCACTGCAGTTCAGCTGTTTCATCCTTAACTCATGAACACTTCATTCAAGGTCCCCGTGACAAACTGGGCTATTAGACACAAATAAGGAGTAAGGACTGGTGAGAGTGTCATGTAAGTTAATAACGCATGCTGATGTGTGTGTGTGTGTGTGTGTGTGTGTGTGTGTGTGTGTGGTCCTTTACTGACAGCCGCATGTGTGGATCTTGTGGAAGAATATGGTGAACAGTTCTACATGAGGGTAATAGTCTGACTGAAGTGTTCACTTCAATAATGCCACTAATATCTGCAGACTCCACACGTCTTCATTTCTGTTTAGTTCAGTTGTGACTTTAGTCGGATTAAGGTCATCAAAAATGGCTGTTTGGAGCTAATGTAGGCCTACAGTTCAACATTCATGTTTACCTGCATCAACAGTGAGTAAACACAAGCACATCGTATTGAACATCATTTATTTTCATCACCGATTATCAGAGTTGAACAGTTCCTCAAGCAGTTTGTGATGCATTAGACCAGGGGCTCGTCTCCTGTTTCCAAAATGCACCATCTGGCTTGAGGAAGCCGTTCTCGAAGACTTACTTTTTAGGTAGCACGCATATTCTGGATGCCTTCGGCAGAATGCAAATGAGCCATTTTAATCTAGATTAATCTAGAATAATTTCAAGTACATTGAGATTAATCTAGATTTAAAAAAATATCTATGCCCACCTATAATATCTCTATACACTGCCAATAAACATCATATGAATTATGAGCTAAACACAGCCCTCGCTCGCTCTCTCTCTTGTCGAATGTTATTTTTAATAAATGTTAAAAGCCATTATTAAAATATAAAGTATAAAAGGTTTAATGCTACAGTTCAGTCAAACACACAAACACTTTGTGCTTCATCAAAACAACATTCCTGGATTAAATAATAATTGATAAGACCAAAGATGTCATATCCCAGAATAGTCAGATGCTAATGTGGAAACTGAACACATATCTAAGGCTGCTTTCACACCTGTTAATGGATTCAGTTGTTCTGAAACAGAGATTATAATTGTTGTATTGTTGCTCTTTGCTCTTGGAGCGGTTCGCTTTCACACTGCAAAGCTTCTAATCGGACCAAAAGAGCTAAAACAAGTCACGTGCGAGTAAACTCTCCTCACATTGGTCAGAGTGTCAGGGTTTATTTTGCAGCGTCCCGCTCAGCTGTCAGGAGAGGTGGTGGTTTGGTGGTGATTGACAGGGTGCGCGCGACGTTTCTGAGGAGAGATGCGGTGGGGAGGGGTGAGAAGGGTGCGCGACGATGCCTATTTGAGGACCGGGAGGGAGACGCGAGATTACCGGGAGATCATCACTCATTTGCGGGCATCCGGAGACTCGCGGAACTTCCCGCCCTACTCATAATTCTCTCTTCATATAGCCGTAAGCCTATTACATATCCATAAACACTGTGATATAACCGAGCTCGGATCGCTTTCTCACTGCAATCGATCCGCTCCAGGGTTCGTTTCAATCGAGCCAAGACCACCTCATTCCAGCCATCTCGGAGCGATTACTTTGGCGCGGAACAGAGCGCGATTGCCCTTTTCACATATGCCAAACGAACCGCGCTAACTGAGCAATCGAGACACGTTCCCAAACAAAAGTGCAGGTGTGAAAGCAGCCAGAGGTTTAAGCAACACACTCTTCTTGCTGCTGTAATTAAATGGTAGAACTGCATTTTTTCACACAATATCAGAGTGTGTGTGTGTGTGTTTTAATGATAGTATAACTGTTAAGCTTGCAGAAGGCGAATCACAAAATCAAACCAGCACTAGTCCTGTTATCTGGCGGTCAGCAGTGCTGTGCTTTGATTGTGATTGGCTGATCAGGACTCCTCTGTGTGATATTAATCTGAGCTGACTCCTGCATTCAGAGCAGATGGAGGATTAATAGAGGTAAAGTTGGTTTTATATTGGGATATTCAGACATCCTCCTTTCTATAATGATGTCAGAAAAGTATTTGCTAATTGTAAATGGTGAAATCATATTAGCAGCAAATTACTATTAAAGTACAGCATAGTTCACAGTATATTAGATAGTGTTGATGTTGTTTACAAGTCATACTTGCATGCTAATTTTAATCGAATATTCAAAGTAACATGGTAAACGATATAGAAACTGCTAAATGAACCAATGTGCGAATATTAAACCAACGTCACCTCTATGGGGAATTATTCCTGACGGCTGCACAGCGCCACCTGCTGGTCTGCAGAACACTGATCAGACAGACACCAACACACATCTCACCTGAAGAAAACACACCTTTCCTGCTGTCCTGAGATCTGCTGTGTGATGATCAGAGAATGGCTGCGGTCTGTTGCTGCTCGGTAGTTCCCTCTGCTGTTGATCCTGAAAGGGAAACACACACTCAGTACAGATCAACACATTAGACCAGTGGTTCCCAACCTTTTTCTTTGGGGCCCCCCCCATGAACATATACAAACATTGGAGCCCCCCAACCATATAAATACACACGCACGCACACACATATGTACTGTCTATATATATATATATATATATATATATATATATATATATATATATATATATATATATATATATACACACACATATATACTGTATGTGTGTGTTTGTGTAATATTAATGTATAATATGTATAGAAAATATAAATTAATCATTTTTAACTTGTCTTGGCCTTCAATAAAACTAATCTTTGTCTAATCTTTTTCTTTGTCTCTGAAGAATCACTGCATTTACGTTTCTCTGCCATTTTTGTTTTGATTTTGCCTTTACGACGCGTTGGACAAGCACATTGCGTGAGCAAAATTTAAATAATTATTTAAAGTTATTTATTTTAATTATTTTTACTATTATGTTGGAATTTTAAGCATGTTTTGATTTTGATTTTTTTAGTACTTGAAAATACATATATAATAGTAGGGCTGCTTGATTTTGGGAAAATCATAATCACGATTATTTTGGTCATAATTGTAATCACGATTATTCAAAACGATTATCAGTTAAAGTCAAAATTATTAGCGCTCCTGAGAATTTTTTTTTTATAAATATTTCCCAAAATTATGTTTAACAGAGCAAGGAATTTTAACAGTATTTCCTATAATATTTTTCTTCTAGGTTTATTTGTTTTATTTTAGCTAGAATAAAAGCACGTTTAAATATTTTGAAACCAATTTAACTTCAATATTATTAGCCCCCTTATGCAATATATATTTTTGATTGTCTGCAGAATAAACTACTGTCATACAATGACTTGCCTAATTACCCTAATTAAGCCTTTGAACTGCACTTTAATCTGAATGTTTGTATTTTGAAAAATATCTAGTAAAATATTATGTACTGTCATCATAGCAGAGATAAAAGAAATAAGTAATTAGAAACGAGATATCAAAACTAATAAGTTCAGAAATAAGTAAAAAAAAATATCTTCTTTCCATTAAACAGAAATTGGGCTGGAAAATGGTTGCTAATATTCAGGAGGGCTAATAATTCTGACTTCAACTGTATACATACAGTTATTTCCCACCCTGCAAAGGAAAGAGAAATAAATACAATAGAATAAAAATATTAAACAAACGGTGCTTTAAGCATCTTCACTGTAAAAAAAAACACTTTAGCTACAGCAGTCCTTCAGTCAAGACTAGTGAGTGATTTTGTCATTGTTTGATTAATGATAAAAACAGGCGGCAGCAGGAATATTTCTCAACCCTTCACACACAAACACCACCATAACACACTCTCCTGACGTAAGAGCTGCTATCAAACCACCCTCTGTGTTTGACACTGTAAAAGCGCTACAGAAATACAGATGAACTGAAATAAAACTGCCAAAAGATGTCAGGTGTTGACTGTGCTGCGTTACTGCAGTGTGTTTCAATCTGCTCATTTCAGTCTAGATCAGCTGCTTCAGGAAGAGCCGGAGCAGATGCTGGAAGCCTGCAGAAAACACCCTCTGCTTCTGCTTAGTTTGTCTTTTTTGGTGAACTGCATTCTCAAACCTTCTTCTGCTTCATGTAATCTTCAACTGCAGTAAGTACACAGCTTTACATCGCATTACTGCCCCCTGCTGGTGAGTGTGAGCCAACACCACACAAGCATTTTATTTTCCTCAGACAGCAGACCCAAGTTAAATCAACATTAAATAAATGTTAAAACATCAACTAAACTATCATTGAAACAACGTTAAATATCATTATTGGTTTTTTTAGCCTGGTTTGGATCTTGAAATAAAGTTAATACAAACAGATCAAATAGATGAAAAACACAAAATCAGCATTTATTCAACTAAAATTAAATCTTTACACTGAAACCAACACTGCATAAGTGTTAAAACATCAACCACACTATCATACAATTAATGTTGAAATATTCAGTTGATATTTAGCCCGTTTTCATCTTGAAATGTTAATGCAATGATGCTAAATAGATTAAAACGGTCACAAAATCAGCATTTGTTCAACTATAATTAAAACAATATTTAAACACTGAAACAACACCAGTTCAGTCCTGCTTCAAGTACAGTATGACTTTACTCCAGTGAATGTTGCCTCCTTTCAATCAGAGACCACTGGGCTGAAAAACTACATTGAAAACTAAAGTTTATAACTTTACACCGCAACAAAATCTTTTGACTTGACTTATAAAACTTAGTTAACTTGTTTGTTTGCTTTACCCACAGTATTTAGACAAGTTCAGCTAATTTGTGAGGAAAACTTGTGAAAAAGCTGAACTTGGATGCAGTTTTTTAATGTTTTATTGTAAGTTGAACTTTTTTAAATAAGTAAAAATGAATAACCCACACAAAAATAAACTAAGCTGTATATGTGGAGTAAAGAAAAATTAATTAAGGAAATGAAATATTATTTGTAGTGTGTGTAATTTTACTGTTACTCCCTTTGAGTAATGACAGTGTTTTGCCAAACGTTCCACATATCTTTTTGCTAAATGAAAGGTTTGTTCAGTTTTAGCTTACTTTCTGAACATTCTTCAAACATTCTAATGCAGGGGTCACCAATCTCAGTCCTGGAGGGCCGGTGTCCCTGCAGGGTTTAGCTCCAACTCGACTCAACACGCCTGCCTGGATGTTTCAAGTATACCAAGTAAGACCTTGATTAGCTTGTTCAGCTGTGTTTGATTAGAGTTGGAGCTAAAATCTGCATGACACCGGCCCTCCAGGAACAAGTTTGGTGACCACTGCTCTAATGGATTACAATATTTTAATATGCAATCACGATTTTTAAAACACATGAGCCTGGATCGCTCTGTTGAGGAGCGATAAAGAAGATCACATCAAAGTATCAAAAAGTATCAAAAAAGTCTTTGAAATGCAAGTGAACTAAATCTTGATAAAAACTAGCTGCATCAAAGGTGCATCTTAAGTCATTGAAATAGTTTGTGGTCAAAGCAAAACATTTAAAATATGATGCAAAAGCATTTGGCAAACCTTTGAGATCCAAAAATCATAGTGCCCTCCTCCAGTATCCCAGCCATGTTCACGACATCCTCTGGGAAGGCCTGGATGCCCACCTTGAACACGTCTTCCTCATCATCAGGAGGCTGAAAGAGATTCAGCAGTGGACCAGTTATTTCCTCATCACTTTAAACATACATCAGCAAAATAAAGAACTTTCAGATATTGCAGAAATAAATAACTGCTTTGTTTATTTAACAGTTTACAGCAGCGGCTAGGAAACAAAACAGGATCTACCGCATAGACTCTTATTTTATTCTGAGCACTCAAACACATTAATGCTTAAACTACAATGGAGAACAGCAAGGCACCCACATCAACACAGTAACTCTATTTAGTTTGAGTACATGTTAACAAAATTAACTGATTCAAAAGGTGTCCATGTAAACACACTCAGTGAAAATACAGGCATCAATAATCATAATAAATAATTAAACAATCATAATCAATATCAAACAAAAAACCTTGAAGATTTTACCTCTTAAACTTGGAGGTTAATGTCGTCTCCTTTATTTTCTGAAAGAGCAAACACACTCCTGGTAAACGACAATAGATGCAATGCTAAATATGAATCATTATTTCATTTCATGTAAAAAAAAAAAAATGCCGTACTGACCAATCAGCATCAGTTTCACACCAACACACCGACAACAAAAATAACACGAGTTCAGTTTGAAACAGTCCACATTTAGACTTCACACATGCTGTGTATAATACACAAATGTAAACATTTAACCCTAGGTGTATTTCATTTCATTTGCCCACATAAATTCACATTCAGTCTGGAGTAAATCTAAGATTTAGGATTTAACTTAGATTGCTGTGAAAATGTACATGTGCCTTGTACTTGTAACCGAAATGACAGAACCAGTAAGTCAACATTAGGCAAAAATCAGTGATTCTTAAATGTACACAGCATAATTAATTAGGTATGACATCATGTGTAATTCACTCTGTTATCAAGCTTTCATTAAAATAACACTCCCGATCTCCTGATAGTGAAGAAAGCAGACACATATTTAAATAGTTTCAGTATTACCCGCTATAATGACTTGAACTGACGGTGATTTTGATAGAGGTGAAGTTGGTTTTATATTGGCACATTCGGACTTTCTGCTTAATAATATAATTTCATAAAAGTATTTTTACAAACTCTAAATAGCGAAATCATATGATCAGGAATGACGATCAGGGTACAGCACTGTTCAGTCAAATATACAGAGTAAATGTTGTCTTTAATAGAGGTAAAGTTGGTTTTATATTGGCACATTCGCTCATTTAGAAGTCTCTATATTGATTACCATGTTACTTTGAATATTCAATTGGAATTAGCATGCAAGTGACTTGAAAACAACATTAACACTGTTTATTTGACTGAACAATGTTGTACTTTGATAGTCATTGGCTGCTAATATGACTTCACTATTTACAGTTTGTGAATAATACTTTCATGAAGTTATATTATTAAGGGGGAAGTCCAAATGTGCGGATATAAATCCAACTTTACCTCTATTTGTCTTCAAGTCACACTTGCAGAGACACAATATTCATTTTCAATATTAAGTGGTGAACAATATAGGGAGTGTGTCACAAGCTGTCACTGAATGAATGTGTGAGTATAAAACCAACTTTAGCTCAATGTTATTTTGAGGAATTTTAGGACTGTGGAGGAACAGCTCACCTCTATATCTCCATATCAGCAGCCATTAGAGCAGGTCATTAGAGAAGTGAACTTGGCTGAATCTGCGAGTTGACGAGATGTATGTTCATAATGATATCCAGGACAGTTCAACTCGACTACAACAAACATTTACCTGTGTGCTGTAAGCTATACGCTGTATTTGAGGCAGAAAACGCATATGAAACACAGTGTAAACACTTACAAATATCCTTTAAAATAAAACACACATACCGTGTATGACTCCATTACAAACACTGAAGGTCCAACTTGAAATTCCTCAGGTTTCCACTGTCTTCTCTCGGAAGTTCCATGGCTAATTATTCAGTCATCTTAACCGGTTTACTTCAAATCCCGCGCGTGAAGGTTTGAATATTCGGTGTAAGGCTCAAAGTAGCGCGAGAGCGAACTCAAATCTGCCGGTAGTGCGTCTGTTTGAACAGCTCTCGCGATACTGTGCTGGCCGCGCGCGCGCGTGCGCACACACTCACACAGACCGGTCTGTGAGCCCCTTCTTCTCGAGCCAGGGCTGTGCATTAGAAAGGCAATACAAGACAATAAACAGCTTTAAAAGGTAGGACTTTACTTACAAAAGCTAGGTTATCCTATGCGGCTCATTCTTTATTTGTAGATAAACCGACCTGTAAATTGATTGATGTAATGCTGTTTACATGTTAGAAAAGCAGTTATTTTAAATTCCTATAATACGGGCGGCTTAAACTTCATAGATTTTGATTCACTTAATAACAGCTTATAAATAAATTGGCTTAAACGCTTTCTCCACAATCAGTCTTCAATTTGTAATGTAATTCCTAATTATATTTTGTCTCAATTAGGATCTATTTGTTTCTCCACTGACTTTTTATTAATGTGTAATTTCTCAATTAACAAGCTTCCTATCAAACTGTCCAATTTTCATCAGCAAATGCTTCAGGCTTGGAAACTTATTTATAAGCACAATTTCTCGCCACACAATTTTTAAATTTGGAACAATTGTAATATTTTATATAAGAGGAAATCTATATTCTTTAATAATTGGTTCGGTAACGGTGTGATATTGGTAAAGCAGTTATTAATGGTAATTTATTTACTTACTCTGTTTTTACTGCAAGATATAGTCTTGCCAAATCTAAAAAAGAATTTAATATCGTTTGTAAGGCCATCTCCTCTGAAATCTGTATGCTTTTTAGAAATATTAATAATAATTCCTTGATTTCTGCTTGTTCTCCTGATTCTACTGTTGTTGGTTCTATTTGTTTCTCCACTAAAAAATCCAATCATAAAATCAGATCTTTATTTTTAGACCATCTATAATCCTTTATTCTAGTTCCTGAGATTAAATGGTCGTATGTCTGGTCGCTCCCCCAGAAATGTTTTTAACAAATAAAATTAAAGAAATATCTTTTAAAATTATTCACAGGTTTTATCCCGTTGAACAGTTTTTACAGAAATTCAGAGATGACATTGACATCTCTTGCTCTTTCTGTGAAGCCTCTTCTGAATCTGTTGCTCGCTTGTTTTGGGAGTGTCCCACTGTTAAATCCTTTTGGTCTGATGTAAACTCTCTAATCGTCCAACAGGTTTGTGGTGATTTTTCTTTAAGCTATTGACATGTTATTTTGGGGCTTTATATTAAAGGAGAAGAATTCCTCAGTGCAACTTTTTGCATAAACCTCATTTTATTTATTGGAAAGTTTTTTATACACAAATGCAAATATACTCATTGTAAGCCTGATGTTTATATTTTAAACGAGAACTAGGTCTTTATTTAAAAAACATCACAGACTCTCATAATAAGAAAGCTATTAAAACTTCTAAAATATGTGCTTTATTTGATATTCTGCAATAATTTGTTGTATATTTGTCATGTGCACTTAATTATTTTTCTTCTTCTTCTCTCTTGTTCCCTTTAATTTGTTTACATATATAATATTTGTTCTAAATTTGTTTCATTCCACTTTTTTCAAAAAGTAACATTTCTATTGATTGTACCATACTTCTTTCAGTTTTGTATCTGTATTTGTTGTAAGGTGTTGTTATTGCAATAAAAAAAAACAGCTTGATTTGTGCTCAGATTTGATGTAACATTAATATGCATGAGTAGAGCAGTGTTTGTTTTGTCCACAAGATGTCGCTATGACACTGTTTTGTCTGGGTATTTTGATGTTTGTTGTGGTGTTTGAGCCTCTTGGCATACCGTAGTGCTGATAAACGCGTAGTGCGCCATGTTTTCCTCAGTTTGTGTTCTCAACACTGACAGGTGAGACGTGCTCATGATAGTAGGATCCTTATCTAAAATACATCTGTGTTGTTAATGCTCAAAAGTTCTGTTTACTGAGATATTCAGTGTACTAAACTGTTAAAGAGCAAATGCAGAGTTATATAAAAAGCTAAAAGGTTGTTTTATTTCTGTTATAAAGTGATTAAGGGAATGTACGGCTCATGCAAAGCCATTGTGTTGCAATATAAGTAGCAGTAGTTTATAATAATGAATGTTTTGGAGATATTGTATTGAGATTTAACTGAGTTTGTGTTGTCAACACTGATAGGTGCCCTTCTGTCGAATAAATGGTGGAGTCCTGATGGAGAACCTCTCTGTCTGCATCTCCTGTTTACCACAACACAACGCAGAGTAGCAGCAGCGGTGGTGCTAGAGGCCGCAGCCAGCTCGCAGAGACAGCGAGTGGGTTACTCATGCATACATAAAAGCAATTGCATTTGAAGTTTTAAAAAGGAGAAAATCATCAAGTGTGAGTATTTACAATACTGGGGAATAAATAAACTAGTATAATTTAGTTTAATGCGAGTAATTTCAGCAAAGACAGATGACTGAATTATCAGCGTTAATATAATGTAAGTTTTTTCAGTGTTTTGAAATGGCCAAATGATCAGCATTTATTTAATATCAGTATTTTCTACCAAGGCAAATGACTGAATTGCCAGCACTGATTCACTGTTTTCTCAATGTTAGGAAATGGGTAAATGATCCATGTTAATTCAGTGTCAGTATTTTCAACAATAGTAAATGACTAAAATACCAATGTTAAGAAATGGGTGAATTATCAACATTTATTCAGTATTCACAACAATGGCAAGTGACTGGACTATCAGTGTTGGTTCATAGATTAATTGAATGCTGAATATTCCAGCTCAGCCAAAATGATGATGTGCTAGAGTTAGAGCAGTGAATCAGAGCCTCTCCGCTCTCTGCGGCACACTGTCTAACACGCCTGTGTTCTTACATCTGAACAAGTCATCGGTAAATACAGTTTTACTGAATGAATTTGTACCATCCCATCAATCTTCACCTTAATTCAAATTAAATTCAGATCCTCTTCTTTCAGGATGGTATTTTGTACATTTCATTATTTTTAGGGATGGCTGACGTGAAACTGACGTTTCGACACAGTTTCGAGATCCCGAAGCGCAAGTGTTTCGAAACACTGCACCGAAGCATGATCCGAAACACCCAAGTCACGTGACTAAAGTGATTCAAAGCATCTGTTAAGAAGCGTTTCAAGACCTGGTGAATCTCCATGTAACTGCCGGGGTCACATCCAACACTCGTGTGCACGCTTCCATTACTATATTTCCATTGAATTTTTGGGTTCAAATCCAGACTTGTACAAATACTCCTAAATCATGGTTTCACGTATTTTAATAATGTTTCTGTTTTATGATGTAGCCTAAATAGACTACAGCTGCAGCTACACCATCAATATAGCATAATTTTTGTAACACTAAAACAATAATGAATATTTTTACAGTACTGATGGTTGGGTTTAGGGATTGGGTAGACGTTAATAAAATACAATAAATGGGAAATTTAATGAATAATATAAATAATTCTTGATAACTTCTGGCCACAACTGTGTCTGATCTAGCAACAACCCTGTTTTAATACCAAAACAAGACATATTTATTCACAAAGTGTTTATTCTGATATCAGAACAATGCTGAAACAAAAGTTACAAGAGCAAAGCATTAGCAACTGGTATTAAAGCACCTGTATCAAAACAGCCGTATCAGCCTGGATTCGAACCCACTATCCCCGCATGGAAGTCAGAAACCTTAACCGCTCCACTAAATCTCTTGAATATATACTTCTACAAAGTGTTTAATACCTCAATTTGCTAAAATCTTCTTGCTGAAGCTGTTTCAGTGCAAAACATTAAAAAATGACCACTAGGTGTCACCATAGAGTGGGGTTTCGAAACGTTTAGAAGCTTCGACTCATTTGTTTCGATTGTTTCAGTGTTTTATGAAGCTTCGCTTTGCCCACCACTAATTATTCTATGCTGCACATCACATTGTCCTGCTTCATATTAAACACACCTGATGAGAGCTGTTGGAGCACATCCACAGCTGAGCTCTTCTTCCTGTTTCTCCATGTTAGACTTTTTAGTTACTTTTAACTTTTTAGACATTTTTCCTCTTGCATCACTCTGCAGTCTTCACAAACAAGATAATTAAATCACGTAAGCTCAAAATGATCTTCCATGTTCATTTGTTTAGCAAGTCACTGTGTATTGTAGGATAACACACTTCTGGTGTGGTGGTAAGGTAAAAACTTTATTGTCCCAGTTAGGGAAATTTGTCTTGGGCTCTTGCCCTCAGCTGCAGTCGTCACAAACATGGACAAAACAATTAACATACAAAACACAAATAAGTATTTCAATAAAAGTTACAAGCCTCACTCCACATACACATAAATAAGCAAACTGTTTCTGTCAATCTAAGCCACCACTATTATTTAATAGCTTAATGCTCGTAGGATAAAAATTTTTTTTTTTATCTGTTTAATCTACAGCAAGGTACTCTGAATCTTTTCCCCGAGGGTAACAACTCGTATTCCTTGTGCAGAACATGCGATACGTCACAAACTATTTGTTTAGCACACCTTAATGCGTCCTGTTCTTACATATCCTGCAGTAACATCAGCTCTGATTAGGGCTGGGCGATATGGCAAATAAATAAATCTAGATTTTTTAGAAAGTTTGAGCGATTCACGGTTTTGTTTTGTTTTTTTTAATGTGTAACTAGTCAACTAAAGACATTACTACAACATGACTGAAGTAACATTCTCTTTATAAGTAACTTGAAAAACCATCTGGTTAAGGAACATTGTATTTTAATGGCCATGTCATACATAAATCGGTCGAGGTGTAAATAAAGGTAAAACAAATTCACAAGTTAAATATCGGTGCGGAAGATTTGAATAAGAAATATTTGTGTAAATATTGCAGTTGCAGGAATACAGAGGGAATTTTGCAAGTTTTGCTGAGCCTATAGGACAGATTGTCTGTCAGCTCGGCTTTGACTTTGTCTTCTGATTGAATGTCAGGTTGTAAAGCTGCTGCCTTTTTCTTAAACAGATACAGTGGAAGAAAAGCACTGAACATGGAAACTGTAAACTGTAAACTGTGATTTAAACTGTAAAGCCTAATTTAACCCAATGTGTGAAGCTGTGGACGTATAGCAGGAGCAAATACAAGCACCAGATGTGTGTCTAATATAAAATCATATATTTAATCTATTTTTCTTTTTCCCCTTTTGAATATCGATCATTTGATGCACTTTACAGCTCTCTCTGTATTATGCTGCCTGCCTGCATGTCTGGGTTTCAACTAGGTCCGCTAAATGACGTCATGGACGCGGGTACTTTCATTTTCACTGCTACAGCTGCTCATGTTCAAACCAAACTAAGATCAGCGCAGTTCTTCACATGTCATGTTTTTATGTCCTCACATGTTGAGAGATTGAGTTTATCGACTTGATGAGGGAATATGTATTGATAATCCACACAGACGTGACTCAGACTAATGCAACAAGCAAAATCCTACATGACTTCATGCCTTTTACAGGCAGTCAAGCAGGTCGCACACCAGAAGCGCCGCGACACGGTTCGCACATGACAGTTTAAACTATCACACACCAGACGCGCACATTAACATGATATTTAACATGAAACTAATCAGATGGCGCTCTGTGGCGCGACTGAAATATGAACAGCGTCCTGAATCGTGGCTGGGCGGCGCCGGTGTGTGTATAGAATCCTGTTTAGAATTCTAAAATCCATGGCACTGCACGTCGCCGAGCGGCGCTTCTGGTGTGCGAACTGCTTAACAAAGAGTGAATCAAAGCGCATTGGTGCCATTATAATGTATCTTTTTTTTTTTTTAATCGCGATTTCTCGATTTAATATAAAATTAAATCGTCATCAAGACATAAATTCAAATTAATCGAAAAAATCTGAAAAATCGCCCAGCCCTAGCTCTGATACACCTATATTTTTTGTAGGCAGTGTGAATTAAACGAACTACCTTAGATCTCAGCTGCACAGACAAGTTGCCGAACCAAGCTGTGATACCGTACCTTATTAAACTCTGTGAATAAATATGTCTTGTTTTGGTCATAAAGCAGGGTTGTTGCTAGATCAGACACTGTTGTGGCCGGAAACTAACAAGAATTATTTATATTATTCATTAAATTTCCCATTGTATTTTATTAACGTCTATCCAAACCCTAAACCCAACCATCACAGTACTGTAAAATATTCATTATTGTTTTAGTGTTACAAAAATGATGATAAAACAGTAAATGGCTCTGAAATCCTGATTTTATGTATTTTAATAATGTTAAAGCATAACAACGCGCACACTCACGTCCACTAGGCTAAATGAGTCAGAAGTATTTCTGAACCTGTCAGTCAAATGCAGATTCACCGGCTCTCGAAGCGCTTTGAACTGATCGATGCTTTAAATTGCTTTGGTCACATGACCATGGCTGCGTCCAAATCTGTATACTTCAAATGATATGTATTTGAATTCTTATCATTTGAAAATCAGTATGCAAGAAGTACCCAGATGACCTACTACTTCCCCGCGAGATTCTGAAGTGAGCATCCCATGATGCCCCGCGATTACTTTGGCGCAGAACAGAGCGCGATTGCCCTGTTCACATATGCCAAACGAACCGCGCTAACTGGGCAATCGAGACACGTTCCCAAACAAAAGTGCAGGTGTGAAAGCAGCCTAAAACAATTATTCTGGAGTCATGAGTTTTATTTCTTATAGTGTATTTCTTATATATCAGCAGTTTTAATTATTTAATGTCAGTATAATTAGCCACCCCAAGAAATATTTACTGTGTATTTTTTGATTGTCTACATAACTCGACTGATTATTCCACTTTAATAGTTTATAGTTAAGTCTTTAAATTACACTTTAATCTGAATCAAAGACTACAGAACACCTAATACAAATCTGATCTGACCAAATTCATGTCAGATGCTGGATAATTCAAGAGTTGGTCTTGAGCATAATCATTTGAATGTTTAGTGTTTAGTTTATTATAGATGTCATGCATTTAGTATGAAAATCCTTCATTTTTTTATAACACAATCTCTTTTGTGTGAATAATCAGACGATGTAAGAAACTAAGTTTTCTGAATATCTGAATGAGCTGAAGCAAACGCTTTGCTATCTGAATTGTTTGGAATCGTGTGAAAGCGCATGCGCTGCTGACACCTGCTGGTCACTGCGTGTAAATGCAGAGCAGAAAGGCCCCTGATCAGTGTGTGCATGCTGACGAGATCTGAGGATGGATGATAAACAGCTGCATTCATAACTGCTCATTTCAGATCAATGAATCTGTTTTACTCTGGTGTAAGTATTGATTGTTCTCGTTTAACTGCTAAAGACTGTTTTAATGTTTACGAAGCAGAATCTCCACCCTGAGGAACAGAACACCCCCATAGCAAAACACACTCAGGGGGGTATTTCATAAAAGTGGTTTAGAAAAGCGGGGATTAAAGTCAAAAGCCTGACTTCAATAAGCCGAACTAAACGTCCACGCTTAAACTGGTTCCATAACAGCAAGTTGAAGATAATTTGATCTGACCAGTCTGAGTTCAGTTTAGATAATCTAGATAACTGCTTGTGCACGTTTCTGTTGTGAAACTTTAAAAGTCGAGCATAGATACATCGATTATGTTGTGCGCTACCATGGCAACTTCGAGAACTGAAAGAGCTCTGAAATGATACAGCTGATCACAGCGAGTGAGCAGCGAAACTGCAGATTGTTCAATAGGCTACAGTAGCAATATATTTTTAAATATAGGCTATTATTTATGCCTGTTAAGATGAAATGAAATATTTGTTATAAAACAGAGTAATTGTGCTTGACCGCGCGCATGTGCGTGAGAGAGAGAGGATTTGCTTTTACTGCCAATTGATGCTTGCAAGGAAAAGTTTTAATGCATTGCAGGCTCACTGTAACATACAAAATGTTGTAAATGTAAGCACATAGGTTTAAAATAAACAAAGAGCCGTGCACGCACAAGCGGTGAGATTTTTAATTTGTTCCCGAATCTGCTGCAAATCATTGCTTTCCCTTTGCCACTTGTTTCCCGCAGCCCGTGGGGAAATATCTTTACAGGAAAGTGACGCTGCTGCACAGCCCAGATCATCTCCTGATTATTCCTCTCATTTTATAGCTTTAAAGTCATTATTTAAGAAATGTAGTCTTCTTCTTTATATTAGTCAGTGTCTTTCTTACCCCCGTGCTCGCGTGGGTTCCTCCAGGTGCTCCGGTTTCCCCCAAATCCAAAGACATGCGGCATACATATAGGTGAATTGAATAAGCTAAATTGGCCGTAGTAGGAATGTGAATGAGTGTGTATGGATGTTTCCCAGTGAAGGCGTCCGCTACATAAAGCATATGCTGTAGAAGTTGGCCGTTCATTGCGCTGTGGTAACCTCAAATTAATAAAGGCACTAAGCCAAAAAGAAAAAATAAACGTGTGTGTGTGTGTGTGTGTGTGTATATATATATATATAGAGAGAGAGAGAGCTAAAAACCCCCCTCACAGATTTCTCTTTTAAACTGATATTTTCTACAGGATGCTTTGCAATATTTGTGCATATACATTAGATTATTCAGTACCAATGCAAAGTTTGGAATATATATATATTAATATATATGTATGTATGTGTATATATATATATATATATATATATATATATATATATATATATATATATATATATATTATTACAACCATTTGTGTTGATATAACAGCAAATGCAGGCTTTACTGTAAACACAGAGTGTAGGCACTGCATATAACATTTGAATAAAACCCAAACAGCACATGTATCCTATAACGCAAATAATCAAACAAAGGACAAAATAAATAATGATAAACGGTTAATAATTTCACAAGTGTTAAACAAATAATACTAAAATTGAATATTGATTTGTAGTGAACAGGAATTAAGAATTTCAATGTAAAAATAATAAAATGGCACAATACACCCACATTGTAAACAGGAAGATTTACAGAGAATCTGAAATGGCACATGTAACAGGGTGAAAATAATGTTTAACTGTCCTTCACATTAACGTCTGATTGTTTATTTTATGGTTGTTGGGAGACCTCCTGTGGCAACAGTGTGTAATTGGTTGTTCACCTGCAAAGCCCCGCCTCCAGCAGCAGAGATGGTTGCTGAATGCAGAGAGGTGATGCATGTTTGAATGAATACTGTTGACAGAGGATATATTTCTGTTGCAGAATAAACAACACAGAACGCAGTTCCCTGTGTCCACCTGAGTGACTTGTCACCAGGAAGAGAAGTGTTACACACACACACATTCTCATTTTTCCAATAGACTTGAAAAAAAAAAGTACAAGACACATCTTAAAAACAGCTGATTTTATATAGGCCTGAATATAGAAACCAACTTAAGATATCCTTAAGAAACCTCTTACAAATATCTATATTACTATATTATATATGTAGACATGAAAAATACAAGTCAAAATTGTAAAAAGAACAGCTGAATTCTGAAGAAACATCATGAAACATCTTCAATAAACTTTAAATAATAATAAACAAAAAATATAAATATAAAATTGCACAAGTATAAAGACAAACTGAATTTTAAATACATTATATATATATATATATTTATATATATATATATATATATAAGTGCTGTCAATCGATTAAAAAAAAAAACTAATTAATCGCACCTTTTTAAAAAAATTTATTGTGATTAATCACATTTAAAATACTGAAACTTGTAATTTTGCCTATTTAAATGTAAAATTAATGTAAACCCAAGATAAAAACTATTTAAATTCAAAATATTATTGTTCAATAGAATTTTTGTTTAACTTGTAACACAGATTTCTTCATGTAAACAACAAACCCACAATAAACCATCAAGATCCTGGGGTCCGTTCTTCGTACGTGGATTACTCAATTAGCTGGATTTGGATATTGACGATTTGACACGATCCAGGATCATTTCGTTCTTCAAAAGTTTTCCGAGAGTTGTTGTCATAGCAACAGGTCTGGCAACTCAAACCTGGTCGGAAGCAGGCTTATTTCATGTAAACAGGATTAGATCGCGGCTTTTTAAGCGCAGCTGATTCAGGAAATCTGTTGCATTTGCAGTCATGTCTTGTCCGTTCTTAAGAGAGCAACCTGTTGCGGAAGGTGCGCTAATAATACGACGAGCTTTTAGAATTAACCGCGTCTTGAAACAGAGAAATGATCCTTTAGCGCAGCAGGATCATATACTTTTTGAGCGATATCGTTTTTCACGTGAGGGTATCATGTACATTGTAAATTTGTTGGATCCTCATATTAAAAGTTTGACCCGTCGGAGTCGGGCTTTAACATCAGCACAAACCGTGTGTATCGGGTTAAGATACTTTGCGAGTGGCACTTTTCTTTATACCATCGGGGATGCAGAGAATTTGTCCAAAAGTGCTGTCTGTCGTGCTATTCGCAAAGTTTATCTGGCACTGAAGCAGTTTTTAGGAAGTGTTGTTGTATTTCCTAGCCACTTAAGACCACAAGTGGTGAAACAAAGCTTCTTCGCCATTGCAGGTACCTTATATTTAGAAATTACTAATGAAGATGGTGTTAATATGTGCACGCCTAAATAAATTTGATTATGCCCCAGGCTTCCCTAATGTGATTGGTGCCATAGACTGCACACACATTCAAATCAAGGCCCCCCCTGGCCCTAATGAAGGAGATTTTGTGAACCGAAAAGGGGTTCACAGTATAAATGTGCAGGTAAGTAATTTCATTCATACATATATACACACACACATATATATACATATACATATATATATATATATATATATGTGTGTGTGTGTATATGTGTATACACATATATATATATATGTGTGTGTGTATATATGTGTATACATACATATATATATATATATATATATATATATGTGTGTGTGTGTGTATACACATATATATATATATATATATATATATATATATATATATATATATATGTGTGTGTGTATATATGTGTATACATACATATATATATATATATATATATATATATATATATGTGTGTGTGTGTGTGTGTGTGTGTATACACATATATATATATATGTGTGTGTGTGTGTATACACACACATATATATATATATATATATATATATATATATATATGTGTGTGTGTGTGTGTGTGTGTGTGTGTATATATATATATACACACACACACACACACACACACACACACACACACACATATATATATAACAATGTGTGTGTGTCCTAGATGGTGTGTGACTCTATGTACCATATCACAAATGTGGAAGCAAAATGGCCAGGATCTGTGCATGACTCTAGAATTTTCAGAGAGTCACATTTATACACATCATTTGAACGCGGTAAGGCAAAAAGAACAAAGTTTATTTTTATCCAAATTAAGACCCTAACATAAATGCCTTCTACAGGTGATTACGATGGAATCCTGCTTGGTGACAGGGGTTATGCTTGTAGGCAGTATTTTATGACCCCATTCCCTGACCCTAACCCTGGGCCAGAAACTCGCTATAATGCAGCTCTAGTCAGGACAAGAGCACGCATTGAAATGACCTTTGGCCACCTAAAGGGAAGATTTCAATGTCTGAAACATCTGCGAGTTGCACCTGACCGGGCATGTGATATTATTGTTGCATGTACAGTCTTGCACAATATTGCTACCATTAGAAGGGAGAGAATCCATGTGGTGCCAGTGCAGCATAATAATGACCTTCAGCCAGTGCATTTGGACCAACCCAGTGGCAGAGCTGCACACGACAGGATTGTGGCACATCATTTTTGATGAAATTGTATTAAAATTACGAAGACAAAAAATAAAACGCACCCGATAATGTTTAGTACCATTTATTAAATTTTTTTATAACACACACACACACACACGTCATCTTTTGCCTGCAAAGAGAGGAAAAATTATGCAAGGTCAACAGTAGTGGCCCAGTGTGAAAATGTTGTTTTAGTACTTACTCTGAAGTTCTTTTTGCAACAATTGTATTTCTAGCTCCATTTTTGTTTTCATTAGTTGCTGCAGCTCGATTTCTCCTTGTAGTTTTTGTTTTTTAAGCTCTAAATACTCCACTTTATGTTGGAGGCTCCTCTTATATAGAGAACGAATGTCACCCTGTGCCATTTTGAGAGTTAAAATTAAAAACATACAGTTAAATTATTATTTTTTATTAATTATTTTTTTTTTAAATCAAAACTGCTGTACAATCTACCTCTTTATCACTGTGCCGGTCAAAAGGCCTCTTAGAAGGCATGGACTCCTGCAGAGAAAAAAAATAAAGTAATTACACATACACACTATGATTGGAGACATTGTTTGATTATGCACTTACTGTCAACTCCTCAAAACACTCATCTGAAAGAGTCTCCTCACTGTTCTGTGCATTAAGGGAAAAATATATAAATATATGCATGAAGTGGTTGGCATGAGTCTTAACTACTGATTGAAAGATTGTTAAAATAAATGTAGCCTAGCATCAGTCCACTTACCACTTCTGCCACAACTTCAAATGGAATTGATACAAGTGTAGGTGTATCATTAGAAACTTCACAGATAAAATAAAGAAATACAGCATAATGAGCTACACGAGAACATAAATCTAACAACTATACAAACAAGTTTAGCCATCTTTCTTTACGGCAATACAAAACTATTTAATATACCATTTTAAAATTTGTATACATGACATTTAGATTAAAAACTGCAATGTAGAAACATAATTCAAATCCTATTTACCAGTGATGACTGTGGTGCCCTTACTGGTCCCTGGCTGTGGCTCTAGGGAAGAGCTGCCCCCTGGTATGCCCTGAACAATTGGCCTGTTTGCATTAAAACCAAGGGCAAGCTCTTCTGCCGGGGTATGAGGTGGAGGTGCAGGACCACCACCCGTTTTTTTTTGTTCACACCTTTTCCTAGTAGCTGATGGGAAAAAAAAAAAAAAAACACCTCATTATTCACTTTATTTCTATGTGCAAATGATCACACACACAATAAAGAAACGTACTTTATATTTTAAAATGTATTTACCATTTTGTAGAATGTTCTTGTATTTTACCTTTACTTGCTCCCATGTTCTTATGGGTCCCGTGGTGGCTCTAATTAAATAAAACAGTCTAAATGTCATTATCACAAATTATTGTAAGAGTATTAACCTCTAGCACATACATTACTTACGCATTCAATTTTTCTGCAACTTTTTCCCAGCCCTCTCTTCTGGTTTTCGCCGCTTTTGATGTATTCCCAGAGGTTTTTATTAAATGCTGAAATTCACCATAACCCTCAATGAGGAGCTCTTGCTCCGCTTGTGTGAAAAAAGTCGCACGCTCTTTTGCCATTCCTTAACGATGTTGTTAATCATTGTTTCTACCATCGATACATAGTGCCTTTTAAACCCGCGCATGAACGCGCAACAATCTCAGATCATTCAATCCAGCCATACTAATCAGAAACAACCGGTGTGTTCGAAGAACCTAATTAGCCAGATAATGATTAGCAGGATTATATCATCTTGGATGTGTATTTTGATCTCGGATGTAATTAGCGACGTACGAAGAACGGACCCCTGGCTTGACAGCCAAATTTGTACAGAAATTAAAACACAGGCATGTTAATGACATTTACATTTCAAAACAATCAATGCCAATAAAGAAAACATTGATTTCCATGTTGGATTCTAAGTGGACTGCAAAAAAATGCCAAAATACAGGAATTGCAGATATGGAAAATTAAAAATTATAATAATAAACTATAGAATATAAACTGTTGCACTCGTTGTACAGTTTTATTGCTGTGAGTTGAGAACATTAATTATAGAGTAGAAACAATTTTGCTTAATCCTCCTTTACATTCATCCAGTTGCTAAGACTAGGAGTATCCTGCAAGTGCACAGAGACTCCCGGATGCCCGCAAATGAATGATAATTTCTTGCAAACCGGTCGTTAAATACATTGCACACCCCTCTCCCCCCTACTCAGATACGTCGCTCACTCCACCCCTGACACCCCTCAACGGGCCTGACACAGACACACACACAGACACACACAACGCGCTGCAGACGTTTTGGCCCCAACGGCCTTCCATACTGGAGCGCCTCCCCTCAGATTCAACACGCATGATCACGTTCATCAAATTTGCTAAGCGTCCTAAACTAAGCGTCCTAAAGTATTACTGTATTTCACAAGGATTCTGACACAACAACGCGACGCATACGCTTTCATTGCGTTTAATGAGGAAACATGCTAAACTTGGAGGCTCATGCTGAAAGGCAGAGTAATGCCCTGTCTTTGACAGCTCGCGACTTCACCAGACGTTCTGAGTACATTCACATAAGACACCAATACTCCGATTTAAATATGATTAAGATAATACTCTTATTAAAATTCTACCGTGTAGCCTTAATAGGAACCTTACCTTAAAGGAACACCGAGTCACGAAATGCGGAGGATTTTCTTTCTGTTCGCCATGCGGTATCAACTTACAACAGAAGTCGAAAGTTAAAAATGAAACACCCGAAATTGCATGAAACCACAACCATGTCCACCACAACAAGAAGTAAAAAAAACCTGAATTAACGCGTTAATTGCGTTAATTTTTTTAACGCGTTAATTATTTAAAATTAATCGCATGCATTAACACACTAATTTTGACAGTGCTAATATATATATATATATATATATACACACACACATATATATACACACACACATATATATATATATATATATATATATATATATATATATATATATATAAAGGACTGCCAAATGATTAAAAAAATTAACGTAATCACTTTTTTGTAATTAATCATGATTAATCACAACGTTTTATTTATTACAGAAATATTTATTTATTACAGAAATAAAAGTACAGGCATTTGGATTTCAAAACGATCAGTCAATAACAAACAAAAATGATTTCCATGTTGGATTCTAAGTGGACACGCGCGTAATACAGCGGGCCCGGTGAGCGAGGGAGGGATCCCTTCAGTTTCATCAACACGCATGATGACGTTCATCAAATTTGCTTAAACTACACGCTCTAAAGTATGGCTGTATTTTACAAGCAAGGATTCTGACACTGCATTGTGAAACTTATGAAATGTGAGCACTCATGGACGCAGATTAGAGAATAGGGCCGTCTGTGACAGCTTGCGACTTCATCTGCCATTTTTACTGAGTACGTTTACATGGACACCAATACTCCGCTTATATGATTAAGATAATACTGATTAAGAGTGTACCGAAAGTGAAGACGGGTGGTTTGCTCACTATTCTGCTGCCCAAGGTGCCCGCCTAGGTCACCTCCATACAAGCACCGTCCCTAGACTGCACGTCAGCCACAACAGGACAAAAAAAAAAAAACTGCAACTGCTTAATTTTTTTTAACGCATTAAATATTTAATTTATTTTAATCACATGCGTTAACACGCTAATTTTGACAGCCCTAATATATGTTGCAAATGAAAGAATCAAATTGCCCAAGTATCAGGGAACATCTTAATACACTTAAAATGTGTTTCTCTCCTTCAATTCAATTCAATTCAGCTTTGTTTGTACAGCACTTTTACAATGTAGATTGTGTCAAAGCAGCTTCACATAAATGGTCATAGTAACTGGAACAGTGTAGTTCAGTTTTTAGTGTTTAAGTTCAGTTCAGTTTAGCTCAGTTCAGTGTGATTTAATCATTACTAAGAGTTCAAACACTGAAGAGCAAATTCATCGATGAGCAGCTTTACCAATCCTGAACCATGTGAGCCAGTGGCGACAGCGGAGAGGGAAAAAAAACTTCACCTGATGGGAGTGAAGAAGAAAAACCTTGAGGGAACCAGACTCAGTTGGGCACGACCATTTTAATTTCTCCGCTGGCCAAAAGTCTTGTGCAGAGCTTCAGTCACCGTGTTGGAGGCTTCCTTTCTCCGTCCCTACCAGGAGCAAGTTGTAGCCACCTTGTAATGTATTTTTCCAGCTCTTTATCAGTGGTGCTGTTGGTATGGACATTTGTCCTCACTGCATCTGTGATTACACAATATTCAGACAGTTTGTTTTGAACAAGTACAAATGTTAAAGAAACAAAAGTAACATGCTTGCCCTCACAACAGTACAACCTAAATGAGACTAAAAACTATATTATATATTGATTTTATATTCTCTGGTTAATGATTCAAAGAAATACACAGATGGAACGGCCCCTAGTTGTATTGAAATGTATATTTAAAACTAACTTACTGACTACGACAGTCCTAAGGGGGAGTGCACGATAGGCCACTTTTGGGTTTGCCCCGCTGCAGTTAATTAGTTTAGTCAAGGAGTAAGCCAAAAGCTTTCCCGGGATACGCCACACTGCTTAGTGGAAAACACCAATGATTCCAAAGTAGGCGACCTACGCAGCAAAATAAATTAAATAAACTTAAAATACTTTGAAATGCGCAAGAGCTTGAACCTCCCAGTTTCCTCGTTTGTCTGGGCTGCTCCTTTAGTTGATTTTCAAGCTTTTCTAAATCAAATAAATTGGACAAAGGAAGGTCGAATGCGTTTACACCGTGAACATCACGTTTACAGCTGAGTGCTGTAGTGTCTTTGCTGATTTGTGAGAATCAGGCCCAGTTGCTGCTTTATGATGTCGAATGATATTAAAACTTCAGTCAGTCGTGCTGAAAAAGAGCAGTAATGAATTAGTATAAATCTGTAGCCTGTAGCTTATTCTCATACAACTTGTGTGAATACAACAGTGGGCATGACACTGCTGATGTTCTCTAGCTGCATTAAGGTGAATGTGTTTGTTCAGTGAAAGCAGTGAGGCAATCGAGATGTCACATTTATTTTTCAAAGTTAAAAATCTAATAATACCAAAATTGATTAAACTACAGATTTTCTATTGACGTCTGCATAAAAGAGGACATTTTATTATCTGGAAAACATTTGAGTTTGAAAAGCAGTTTGTTATTTTACTACTGTAATATCATACATGTTGTTGGTGATGGGGTGGTACAAGAGAGACTCTCTTGCCTAAAGAAAAGCAATATAATTAATCAGGATTTTGTGTCTGAGGTGGGAAAATAGCTGTTTTGGAGGGTAAAAATATCTTTCAAGTTGTAGTTTTTTTATTTTAAGTTTTTCATAATGAGAATTTTTAAAATTTGCAATGTGGAAATGGCACCCGCTTCATAGAATGACTCACTAAACACTGTAATCTAACATTGTGTAAAAGGTTTGATGATGATAGCCAATAATAGTGATGGGTCGTTCATTTTAAACGAATCTTCAATATGACTCTGGAACTATGAGTCCTCTCAGCGAGTGATTCGTTCATCCGCGCGTGCGCACATTTGTGCAGGTGGTCTCGTTCATTTCAAGTCTTCATCACATTGGCAGAAGCCAATCATACGCGTTTAGAGCCGGAAAAAGAATTGATCTGTTCATCTCTCGAGTCCTCGGGTTTGAGTCATTCTGTCACGTGATGAACGAATGATCATGGCTCCTATCGGCTCAGACTGTGCATTGATTAAGATTATATGTGACTGTCAGTGTAACGTGAATGAACCCCTGACATTTGAAGACATGAAGAGGTGAGCTGAGCAAAGAGACAACAATACCTTCATAGACAAAAGAGCAGGTCAACATTGAGTTATTATTTTCTCCTTCTTATAGTATTGTATTTATCACTTATTTGTTGTGTGATCAACCTTTTGGGCTAGTTGTAGATGTGTTTGGAAGCAATTCGTAACATTTTAATAATATTTTGGCAAAATGAACCAAATGAACGAAATGACTCGAAAAAAGATTCGTTCATCTTAATGAAAAAGACTCAAAGATCCGAGTCAGTGAAATGATCCGAACTTCCCATCACTAGCCAATAACAATAAACCGTTTCAGCAGTTTGAGAAGTAATTAGTAATGCAAAGTCTGAAAAGCTCAGGTATCTTGAAAATATATCAGCAGTTCACAGCTTGTAATGGACCCAACTATAACATGCCTATACACGTTCATAAGAGTGCGCCATTGGCACATTTTGGGCCCTATTTTAATGATCTAAGCGTAAAGCCCAATGCACAAACGCATTAAGGGCGAGTCTGAATCCACTTTTGCTATTTTAAGGACAGGATAACACGCTCTGCGCCGTGGTGCATGGTCTGAAAGGGTTGTGCTTATTCTCTTAATGAGTTAGAGGTGTGTTTGGGCCGTAACTTTCATTAAACCAATCAGTCTCATTATCCATTCCCTTTATGAGCGAAATGTGCGCATGACAGATTCATTTTTTACATGGCGGGTTGCAGGAAGCCTGAACGCTTCAGTGGCAAGGTTAAAGCGCACGAGCAGATCATCTATGGCAGTGGTTCTCAAAGTGGGGGTCGGGACCCCCCGAGGGGTCGCGGGACAATGAAGGGGGGGGTCGCCTGGTGATTTCCAAAAATCTATTTATTTTTCATAAACCATAAGAATTACCATATTTTATTCATAACCTACTAAAAAAGAAAAATATAGTTGTTTATTGTTACTATGTACTACTGTATATAGTTACTTTAGTAGCTTTTAGTTACTATTTCTATTGGATTGCACCCCTAGGGGTAATTACATTACATTAAAGACACAGCAATAGCGTCAGATGCAGCAGATTGATTTTATAACACCAGGTTAAACTTTCTAGCCTATTTACAGCACTGACAGACATTACAAAAAATTCAACGAAGAATTGTTTATTAGTGGTTTATTGGTGTGCGCGCCATTGCATGCAAGATTTCTGGATTTATAACCACCTCAGAAGATATTGGGGGTCGCGAATCACTGACATTGTTATTTTGAGGGTCGTGGGCAGAAAAGTTTGGGAATCCCTGATCTATGGAACAAGTCAGAATCCACCAAAGCTCCCTGAGGTGAAAAAGGCATGGGAGGAAGACAGCGGCGACTGTGTCCTCGTCTTCTGATATCACAAGAAAAAGCTGAAAAAGGTACAATGATGTCAGGAGATGGGGAAACACAAAGCTCCCTTGGTCACCTGCTGTTTTTTATTAGCGGCAGGGAGGACCCCCTACAGCCACTTTAGACCTTCCGCCAGCGGAGGACATCGCTGCCTCTACTCTCAGTGCTGAGCATTGAGGGGTTTGGTGATTTAGAGGTGGTCGTCCAAGGTAATGCATTGTTAAATAAAATAATTAAAAGTAAAAACAATTTGTTCAATGTTCTTATGAATAAATTGTTTACATTTTTTATTTATTCAGCAACAATAATACATTTCATGCAGCTCCGCAGGTTGAAGATTCGGCGGCCGGGCCCAGTAGGCAGGAGCAAGAGGTAGTTCTGCAGGGAGAAGAGACCATGGAACCACCATGGTTGAGAGGAGAGGCAAGACCCAGAGCTGGACGCAGAAACGTCGACCAGGAGGACCACCCATTCCTGGCCCTCCAGCAGGCCGGCTTCAATATGCTGGAACGGCAACAGGGTAGGCACCACCAGAACTTGGAGATGTTGCTGCTGCCGCTCGGACGCTTCGCCGATAGTGTGGGGAGTCTAGCTGAAGCTGTTCAGCGTATAATACCCTTTACAACACCTCCTTCATCCTCCGGACCTGTTCTCTCTACCAGATCAGCCACTCTACAGTTCTGCTGTTCCTGGACCCTTGCGTTGCCTGCCACACCGTGGAGCTTCGCGACTGCGAACGCGAGGAGGAAGGTCAAACATTTAGGTTTATAATGTAAAAAAGAACCACACACACACACATACAAATGTTCGTGGCATCACTGCAATCTAAATAAAAATAAATGAATAATAAACTGAGGTTTTTTATTCTTTAGGTCTACTAATTTGCAAAAAAATGCACTAAAATGCTTTGCTTGTACAGCAGGAAAAAGCTCCTAACATTTGTACATTTCCAGAGCAAAAGCGTTTCAGCACCTAGCACAGCGCTGTGTGTGTTTTAATAAAGATATTTCAATAAAATGGTTGCCATCATATCCAGAGGTTAAAGGTCAAATGCCAAATTTCTACAGTTTAAAAGTAAAACAATTGAGCTTATAAGTCTACAGGTGAGGCGGCTCTTCTGCCAGCTGATCTCTCCTGGCCTGTGCTGCTGCTAATTAGCATCGCCACATGCAGTTCAGCTTCACGCCATCTAAAATCCTGTAATCTATCCTCATTTACGTCCAAGAGACATCCACCTGGAAACCCAAATTTAGCCCAGAACTCCTGTTTAAGCGTATTTTGGCTTGCAGGCGTCACAGGGAATGTAATGCATTTGTGCGCATGTCGGACTAGGCTTGATGTCACAGCATGTATAGCCGAACTTACGGCAGGCCAATTGAACTGAGGGGATGTTGAAAAGACCCATTCTCAAACAAATGTAGTGCAGCAGTTACTTTTACAGCAACGGGGAGTGCTTATGGGCAGGATGCATTCGTTTCTAAGTCATCTGCCAGAAGATGTCAAAGTTTGGTTACTGCCTGGTGAGATAACCGTAGCCTCTGGTGACACTCCACCTCGGACAGCAACAAATATGTGGACCTTGGTCGGTGGACCCTCGGCCTCCTCCGTCTCCCAATTCTCTGGCCCATAAGGTACTCCATTTGGCTAAACAAAATAAATGCATAACTACATTACTGATGAAATACGTTATTGATCAAACAGGAACACTGACAAACTGAGGAGATCAATAAGAGATATTTTGCCCATTTTATATTCATGTACACAATAGGCTAATAATCTTTTATTATTACATATTCATTTTTTATTTTCATATTTAAACATAACTCGTGCTGCACATCATGTGTGTGAAATAAGCAACATGTCTTTGTGCATTGGACCTGCCTATCACTAACGCGTTTTCTAAACAATCAGATACAGTATAACCTGCGCTGGACTTTACATCAACTTTCAGTCGATCTATGGCGTGGTCTAATGTAATTGTTTTAAAATAGCAACGCACCAGCAATGCACCTGAACACGCCTCTTTGTTTAGTCCAGAACGCCTGTGGGCGCCAGAGATGTATAAAGTACTAGAGACCCATACTTAAGTAAAAGTACAAGTGCTTTATCAAAAAGTGACTTGAGTAGAAGTAGAAGTGCTCTTTAAGCACCATACTTAAGTGGAAGTACAAAAGTATTCAACATTTTTTGTACTTAAGTATTGCAAGTAGTTTATTTCAAAATTTACTACTCAAGTACTGAAAGTAAAAGTACAAGTATTGTGTGGTGTAGTTATTAAAGAAAGCAGTCAAAATACACTAATTGTTTTGTTTATTTTAAATATCTTTTTTGGGGTACTTGATGAAGCAGAACGAAAAGAAACATGGCTTATGATACTGTTTTTCTCTGTAAATAGTTTCTATGGTACAAGAGCTCACATCGTCAGGCCCTTTAACCAGAAAATGCCTTCACTGATGAGATAAATCAGCATGTTCACTCACATACATACTCTCTCTCTCTCTCTCTCACACACACACACACACACACACACACACTACCCTGCAAACACCTAAATGTAAACTTTCTCCCCACTCTCACACATTAATACACTCACACACACAGTTCTCTCTCTATCTCTTTCTCTCACACACATTTTTGTGAATTGTGGGGACATTACATAGGTTGCAATTGTTTTTACACTCTCTCTTACACACACACACACACACAGGTACAATCACACTGTTGTTTTCTCTTACTCACACATTATTCACTCTCTACACACACACACACAAACACACACTCACACTTTGGGAGTTTTAAAGTTTGATTGGTTAATACCACAATAAACAGGAGTTCTGTCTTCTGGAAGCACTCGTGAAACTAAACTAAACAAGCAAACTAAATCCTGCTTCACAAATTCACTTGATTTTGATTTTATTGTAAAAAAAACAGGAAAATGTGTATATTACTGTGTTAAATGAAAATCTGAAATATTTTATGGCTTATGGCTATGATTTAGTAATAATTTTTATTTATTTTTATTATGTTTTTAAATAAATTGGTCTTACTATTCATATTTTCTGTAGTATATTTATTAATTCTGGTACTTTTACCATAAACCAACATCTCAACCATTTGGTAGAGGCTAATATCTTAGAAACAATGTGATGTGTTGAATAAAAATGCACTGATTGTGTTAACTAGCGACATTAGGAGTTAAGAAATGCAATAAAAAAAAATTCTATTGCTTTCGTCTTGGTGTGACAGTTAAAGGGGTTTTTGTAATAAAAATTTGTCCTTTAATACAGCAGTCAGATATACGAACTGTGCCCTTAATTTGACCTGCTCAAAGAAAACACTCTTTCTGGATGTATCAAACAAAACTCATGCACAGAAAACAGCATGAGCATTTACAGCTAATAAACTCATGTCAATATTATCCCGCCTGCTTTTTGAGCGCTGACAGGCGGGTCTTACACGGCTATGATTGGTTATTGTCCTCAACAGAAAGGGCTTTAGAAATATAAGCGCTGTTCACCCATGGCGGGAAGAATACGCGATTATCACAGATAATAGACACAGTGGAGAAAACTTAATTGCACATGAGGTACGCTCATGTCTGGATCCACAGCTTTAACAGCTAAGAAGAGAGGAAAAGTTACCTTACAAACTGGCCAGCGGGTCAAATGTCCAAAGTGAGAGAGCGAGAGATAGCCAGAGGTGAAGTTTTACAACACTTCTCCCTAACAGTAAACTAGCGGCTGATAGGCTGTGCCGCCTCGTTCTCGCGCCTCCGTCCTCCGCCATAGTATTGCGACATCGCGCATAGGAGATAAATGACGTCATCACGTAATAACCGGGTATGACCTATTACTGAACTGATATCAATCATTTTGACACCCCTAGTAACGAGTAACGATGCAGCACATAAAAAATCTATCGGAGTAAAAGTATTAAACTCATGTAAAATATGTACTTAAGTAAAAGTGGAAGTAGGAGAAAAAAATAATACTCCAGTAAAGTACAGATACTGCCTTTTAGTACTTAAGTACAGTAGTGAAGTAGTTCTACTTCGTTACTATACATCTCTGGTGGGCGCACATATGAACGCAAATGCATTTGCTATTTAAACAACGTGGTGCAAAAGCTGAAACTAGCAAACAACATTTGCGCTGCGCATTGCGCCGGGTGTATGATAGGGCACTTTGTCTCTGTGATGTGCTGCAAAATGACCTCACTAACCTTTGTTAAACAAGACTTAACCAAAAAATCTGGTTTCATTTCTGAATTATACTTTATAACTGTCAATAACATCAAAATCTGCTTTAAGTTCAGTTTAACATGCGCAAATTACAGCTTGAACATAAGATATAATTGATTCACACAGGTCAACTGTCACAACTGTCACAGAGACGGTTTTTCTCTCAGGTCCCAAACCTCTTCAAAAAAAAAAAAAAATGGGCGTAAGTCGCAATAGCACTATGGTGCAGTGTCTTTAGTCAGTGCTCAGCAGAAAAAAATCACCCAAAAAATAACCAACAAAACAAAATTGGCTAACCTTTTCTCTCTACAATTAAAGGTGCAGTAGGTGATCTGCCAAAATGCTAACCGCTTAGCATATTATCTTTTGGACGGCGGGGAGGGACTGTGATTCAAAGCCACAGCCCCTGAAATCGCAAGCGTGCGCACCGCGTCACAACAGCTGACAGACAACCCACTAGTTCATGTCATTCACCGTGCAGGTATTACATTTATTATATTTATTACTACGCCACACTTGCATGCTATTTCAGAGTGAATATTCAGAGTAGCGGTGAACAGTAAAGGAAGGCTGTCTGTGTTCAGAAATGACCCAATGTGAATATAATAGCAAATTCAGCTCAGTAAAGCAGGCTAGGCAGAATAGCGCTATTTACTGGTGTTCTGTTGTTAGACTAAATATAAATATACATTATCAATGCTGTAGAAGGACCTTATGAAACTGAGAATAATCACATCAATCTTTCAGCGGGAGATTTCAGTGGCTGAACAACACGTCTGTGCATATGAGTCATTCATAACACAACACAATCTAACATCAGCTCTGCCTGACTAAGTTTTAAAGCAGAACATGACCTGTCTAACAGAAACTCTTCAGCCATGGTGTCGTCCTTCCTCCAGCGTGCTAAAGTAACTCCAATATTGATTCAAGATTTTAAGTTTTAATTCAGCATTTGATTTGTCTCGGTCCGTCTCGTGACCGCGCGGCCGCTTATGCAGGCTGACCTGCGTGAACAGATGCGCATTGTCATTTGCACATTTGAAAAACACATCCAATATTAGTTTAGTATAAGCATGCACCTGCTTTCTGTATTGACAGAAATACATGTGAACAGCACATATAGAGGCTGTGTTTCCTTTCCTGATATTACTGACAACATTAAATATTCTACTCTAAAACATACAATCACTTACAAAAGCAAACACCTATTCTAATATCATATGTTAATCATACACATGAATAAATAATGAGGCACTTTATTAAGAAATGACATTTATTATTTATTAGTGTGACTGCGCCTCACTTTGCTCCGCGTTGTGTTTAGGCGAAAGGAACCGGGCATTTGGGTGTAAACCGCATTTTATTCTGCATGAAAATAAACATCAAAATAATGACATCAAGCGGAGTCTGTGGCCTTCTTGAAGACTTCACCAAACTCTCAGCGAGAGATCGTTTTCACCATAAAGCTTGCAGACTCATGCTTATGAACGCCACTCAAAATACATGCTTCATATAACGTACACAACCTCTCATACATGTTTAAATAACAGGGAAATGCATTGTAGAATGAAATTACATGTATTATTGTGATAACACCTATATAATAAGCTTTAACCGGAGCTTCAGTACAACTCACCTCTCCTCGATCGCGTTTGCTGCAAACTGAGTGAAAGCAGGCAATACCGGAAAATAACACTTAAAGGGGCCACGCACCATTTCCACAATACATTGAAAACAAACACAACCATGATATCATTAACTCTGAAATACAATATATTTACATAACAACTGAGAAAATATGGAATTAAAGTAAATTACTTGATGATTACAAGAATTATGAGTGAAATTAATATATATATATATATATATATATATATATATATATATATATATATATATATATATATATACATATACACCTGTTAAATTAGGAAGTAAAAAAATCCTACTTTAATAATAATAATGATGATGTTTATTATTCTAATTATTATTATTAAGTAGGATATAGTTCAATTCAATTCAGCTTTATTTGTACAGCGCTTTTACAATGTAGATTGTGTCTAAGCAGCTCCACATAAATGGTCATAGTAACTGGAACAGTGTAGTTCAGGTTTTAGTGTTTAAGTTCAGTTCAGTTTAGCTCAGTTCAGTGTGATTTAATCATTACTGAGAGTTCATACACTGAAGAGCAAATTCATCGATGCGTAGCTCTACCAATCCTGAACCATGCGAGGCAGTGGCGACAGCGGAGAGGGAAAAAAACTTCACCTGATGGGAGTGAAGAAGAAAAACCTTGAGAGTACCAGACTCAGTTGGGCACGACCATTTTCATTTCTCCGCTGGCCAAAAGTCTTGTGCAGAGCAAGACAATAGTTTATTGTTTATTTTGTGAAAAGTCTACTTTTACAATTTGACACATGTAAACCACTGCAGAAGTGTTCTAGCCCGCAGGCCCATGTCATATACAGTACAGGTACTTAATAGGGCGTAGGGGGGATTACTGGGAACAGAACACAGCCAGGAACTATGGCTACGTTCACACTGCAAGATCATGCTTATATCATTACTACCCTTTTCACAGACAGCCGTGGTGTAATTCATCAACTGTAAATGATTGTTCTGCTACTTCTAATGTGTATTTCAGCATTTGAGACCTAAAATAAGTCTCCTGTGATAAAAAAAAAACATTGATCATTTGTGATGTATGACAACCGCGGAGTGTGTGGCGCTCTGATGTGAACTCATCAAGGGTTAATGAGCAGCCGCAGACTGAGCTGTGAATGCGGAGTTGGGTTATGTCTGCAGAGTTATTGAATTTTACTTGGTTATAAACAGCAGACATGTCCAGAAGGGGGGCTTGGGTTCTCGAGCACCTGCCCTTTTCTCTCGGAGAGAAAGTTCTTCCTCCTTTGCACATGGATCCCCTATCCGCAACAGCCCCGTGGAGAGACTATCCAAGGGGCATGTGTATGGAGTCACATAAGACTAAAGTAATTTACGCAAAAGACACAATGTACACGTGCGTAAAATATTTATATTCACAAAAAAAATTCATGTGCACAAAATAAAAATAAAGTTTCGTATAATACGTTTCACAAATGCAAAACACCATTTGCAAACGTTTAAGAGTGTACAAAAAGTTTTGAATGTTTAAAACTTGCGAGTTCATCCTGAATGAGATTTGCAAATCCTCTTCATGTACGACTCTCCCTGGATACTAAGGGTGTCACGATTTCGATTTTAATCGAAAATCGATCAAAATTTATGCTCGATTTCGAATCAAAAAATAGAATCGTCGATGCTGCCACGCCCCAATGTCACATGAAGTGCTTGTTAAACTGTGCAGACGCAGGAGACCCGTCGACAGAGCTTAAACCTTCAGGGCTCGACAATAAGGACTACCCGATAGCCCGGGGCCAGCGTGCGAGACGCTCAGGTCAGTGTACAGTGCTGCCTTTTTGACTGACAGATTGAGCCAGAGCTGTGTGCTGCGACTGTCTGTCAATTGTGTGCAAATACAATCTCACGGTGCTTTCACACATAGATGTTTGTTTCGGAATCTGTCTCGTTTCCCCCGTTAGTTTGTTTGGCATAAATCCAGCAGTTGCGCTCGCATCCGCGCCAAATCAATCAGTCCGAGATCGCCTGAATGAGACGGTCTCTGTATTGAGCGGATCGATTGTAGTGAGAAAACAAAACAATGCAATGAACTAACGACCCAGGCTACATCACAGTGTATTATGATCGTGTATTAGCCATATATACGGCTATATGAAGAGAGAATGATGAGCAGGGCGAGATGTCATTCTTACCGGTAAATGCGAAAGTGAAAGCATGCTGAAATATTACCCAGAGCTGTTTATCCAGCCTGATCTCGGTTTATCCGTCAGGAAAATTGACCGAAATTACGATCTGTTAATTTTCCATATTTTAATCGTATAATATGTTGTATTAGGCCTGTTGTTTTGTTCATTTCCGCACTGACACCTCGAAAGAAAGATTTACATTGATCTGATGAAGTCTCGGTTCATCTGCTATGTCTCTCTATAATTTAAGCCTATAATGCAGAATTCTAGCCAATGTTTCTTTAATAAATTGATTAATTCAATAGATCGATTTCTACAAAACCTGACAATTGAAATGAGGCTTTGTATATATGAGAAAGTCTGACCTCTGCTTTATATTCGGTGACGATGTCTGTGGGTTGTTGAAATTAAAGTGCACAGTTTTGCTTATAAAATATTCTATACACAACTGGTCAAAAGTTTGGGGTCAGTATGATTAAATATGTTAAACTAAGCTTCTACTGCTCACCAAGGCTGCAGTTATTTCATCATAAATACAAATTATTAAATGTTGCACTATAAAATAACTGTTCAAAAGTAGTTTATCATTTAATTTATTCATTTATTCTAGTGATTTTAAAGATGAAATTTCAGCTTCGTCATCAAAAAGCTCTAGGTCGTCGCCTGGAGAGACTCTGGAATAAAACTGGTCTGAAAGTCCATAAGCAGATGTATTCTGAGCATCTTGCTTCTTACAAGGCTGCAATAGAAAGAGCAAAATCAACATTCTACTCAAATCTCATCACCAGTGGACACTCAAATACAAGAACTTTGTTCAGTACTGTTGCCAAATTGTTGAAACCACATGATTCTGTTTCCCTTGATCCTATTCAGTGTGTTCCCTACTCTAATTTTCTCCATGCTAAGACTGATCATATTCATCATGAATTGCTAAATTCTGTTTTGATTGTTCCCAATTATCAGTATGATTATAGCCATGTTAGCGGGTCAGTGAGTATTCTCTCTAATTTTGAACTGCCCTCAGTTGATTTTATTACTAGGGAGATCATGAAGTCTAAGACCTCTACCTGCTCACTTGATCCCCTAACCTACTGTTTTAGTTAAGTCTTGCATTAATTCACTTTCCTCTTTTATTACATCTATAGTGTGTTCTTCACTATCAACTGCTACTGTTCCTTCATCTTTAAAAATGGCCTCTATAACTCCAATACTCAAAAAGACCGGGGCTGATACTAATGACCTAAACAATTTTAGGCCAATTGCCAACCTTCCGTTTGTTTCAAAAATACTGGAAAGAACAGTAGCAGCTCAACTTCACTCACATCTGCTTACTAATAACATCTATGAGCACTTTCAATCTGGGTTTCGCCCTAAACACAGCACAGAAACAGCCCTCACTAAGGTTGTAAATGATTTTCTTTTAGCTGCTGATTCTGGTTACCTGTCCATACTTATTCTTTTAGATATTACTGCGGCTTTCGATACTATTAGTCATTCACTATTATTGGAACGACTGGCTTCTATAGGAATAGCTGACAATGCACTTTGCTGGTTCTCTTCCTATTTAAGTGACAGAAAACAGTTTGTGCAGATAAAGAATAGACGCTCTGATCCTGTTTCAGTCCTTCATGGTGTTCCTCAAGGGTCAGTATTGGGGCCACTTTTATTTATTATTTATATCCTACCTTTAGGTCATATATTTCGTTCTTTTGGCATACATTTTCATTTTTATGCAGATGATACACAAGTTTATATCTCCACAAAACCTACAACATCACACCCCCCTTCTGACCTTACCAAATGTCTAAATGAGATTAATACATGGATGACTAATAATTTCTTAAAGTTAAGTGCCAGTAAATCTGAAGCCCTTTTGGTTGGCTCAAAATCTGTTTTATCCAAAGCTCAATCTTTTACCCTGTTTGTTGATAACTCCCCAGTCAATTTCTCAACCCAAGTGAAAAGTCTTGGGGTTATACTGGATGGCATGCTCTCATTTAGTTCTCAAATTAGTAATATCTCACGTTCTGCCTTTTTTCATTTGCGTAACATTGCAAGACTTCGCCCTTCACAACAAAGTACTGAAGTGCTTGTTCATGCTTTGGTTACATCACGGATTGATTACTGTAACTCGCTTCTCTCTGGTATTCCTGATAAACAAATTCATAAACTACAGTTGATTCAGAATTCAGCGGCTAGGATAGTTACCTGCTCGCGTACTTCTGATCACATAACTCCAATTCTCTTTCACTTGCACTGGCTTCCTGTTCACTATCGTATACAATACAAAATCCTCCTCTTAACATACAAAGCTCTTCATAACCTGGCCCCTCGCTATCTTTCTGATCTTCTTCATTTGTACACTCCTTCACGCTCACTGAGATCATCTTCTGCTGAACTGTTATCTGTCCCACACTTTAGGATGAAGTCATTTGGAGGCAGGGCTTTTAGTTGTACAGCACCGAAGTTATGGAATTCCCTGCCTTTGCACATTCGCCAGATGGACTCTATTTCCAATTTTAAATCTCAGATAAAGACGTTTTTGTTTAGGATAGCTTTTAATGATTTGCTGGTTTAATTATGCTGATTGTCATTTTTACTGCTTGCATTTTTATGATGTGCTTGTAATCTGCTGTAAGGTGTCCTTGAGTGCTTTGAAAGGCGCCTAAAAATAAAAGGTATTATTATTATTATTCATTACTCCAGTCACATGATCCTTCAGAAATCACTAATATTAATTATTATTATATTTATTAATGGTAATAGTAATAAAAGCAATAATGTCTGGAGTAATATTTTTATTTGAAACTACACACAATAACAAAGTAGTTATTTAAAATGTTGATAAATATTTAACATTTTTTACATTTAATAAATGTAGCCTTGATGAAGTCAGAATTATTAGCCCCCCTTTGTTGTTTTTTTCTTTTTAAAATATTTCCTAAATGATGTTTAACAGAGCAGGGAAATGTTGATAGTATGTTTGATAATATTTTTTCCTCTGAACAAAGTTTTATTTGTTTTATTTTGGCTAGAATAAAGCAGTTCTTAATTTTTTATGAACCATTTTAAGGTCAAATTTATTAACCCCTAAAGCTAATTGTTTTTCAGACTGTCTCCAGAACTAACCATCGTTATACAATAACTTGCCAAATTACCCTAGCCTGCCTGGTTAACCTAATTAACCTAGTTAAGACTGCTTCAATGTTTTACTTTCACACTTGTAATTAGTCATTTTAGCAAACACCTCAGATACTGTTGGCTGGTTCCTGTTGGTTGTGCACCTTTTTTTACCGACGCCATAACGACACAGATCACTGCCTATTCACAAGAAAAAAGTGATTGACAGGTGGTAATTATGTGTGTATCTTGCCTTTATTCATTTACTGTATGATTTATTTATGCGTAAAATAAAGACCATGCAGGTCAGGTAGTTTAAACTGTAGGCTACAAATAATTAATTTGTTATTAATCAATTAATTATTCATAATCGAATCGAATCGTGACTTAAAAATCGAAAATGTAATCGAATTGAGAATTTGGAGAATCGTGACACCCCTACTGGATACGTGTGTGTATTTTTGTGACTGTCCTCGCAGAAGCAGGCAACTCGTACCTTTCAGCCAATCAGATGAGAGCTGTAGTCGATGTCACCACTCTGTGCTCCATTTGGGCAGTCTGTTCCTCTCCTGCATGGTGAACGGAGAAAGATGCGCAGGCTTCAAGCAAGAACTATTAAATTTCCTGACTTTCACTGACTAAAAAACTTAATTTACATTATTAATTTACATTATAAGGGGGGATTCTTCAAAACGGAAATAGAGATGGAATGTAACCCAGGGTATTTGTAGTAGTTTAGGAGTCGTCTGATTGGTGCATTGTGAATTAGATAATGCGGATCTAGCCGCTAGAAATCATAAACACGTGATCTTCTAGAAAGTAGTTTATAAATAAACTTCACTTATACAACATGGGTATAAACTGTTTCTTTACTGAAGCTGTTCCAGGGCAATACATTGATAATGACCCCTAGGTGTCACTGTAGAAACAGGTTTCGAAGCTTTGACTGTTTCAGTGTTTCACAAAGCCTCGCTCTGCCCACCACTAGTATTTTAAAGGGTCACGAAACACCAGAACACATGTGTTGAGCTGTTGACAGTGGTATACGTGTCCCATACTGCTAAAAACACTATTAGGACACACATATCTCACTAAACAGTGTAAATTGTTTTTTTTTGCATTATTTCGAGCAAATTCGTACTTTCGGTTTGAAACGGATTTTTGAAGCTGCGTCACGGTCATGAGATCTTAGCGTGTATTACAGCGTGTAGACTGGACGTCTGCACCGGGGTGTACCGTATTACGTCTCCGAGTGTGATGCATTAATGCATGAGTAAGGCTTGGGTCAAACCAATCAGCGCGCTCTATTGTGCAACTTCATTCATATTCATTAATGTTACAGTGTAGACGGCAGAGACGCCACATTGTGTTGGCAAAACAAGCGTGTCTAGGAAAATTGTTTGCCCGAGACCTTTTCTCTTTTGCAAATGGAGATCCGGATTTGCTTTAGTCTCCTCTTCATAAAGACGCGGCTCTAGTTGCTGGTGATTGTCCTGTCTCTACAGATTTGGTAAGTGAGCGTCCAGTGCTCTTTGTTTATTCAGATTGTTTGTATCGAACAAACTATTACACCGAGTGTAAACATGTTAGCACCACAACTAAACTTTAACCTCGTGTAGGATTTTCACCGCATTTAGTGACCGGAATAACACACGCGGCTTACCTGCCGAGTTCATCTAAGTTGCAGAGAAATGCAGGTTTTTTTCTCTCATTCGCCGTGCGGTATCAAACATTGCATGAAAAATACACGCTTAGAGCAGTTCCTCGAATCAAATATCTCATTTGTCGCGAGGGACATGACTGAATTCCCTGAATGAAAGAGCCAAACTGCAGTTAAAGTCCACCATTTAATCATTTGTCAAATAATTCGACTACAGACGTCCATGTAAACACAGTCACTTTCTCCCGTGTGTGTGTACGTGTGTGTGTGTGTGTGTGTGTGTATTTTGACTCTGAAAATCAGCGCATGGTCAAATAGACACTCCCACACCATCCCTCTTTAGTTCCTCCGACACTCCCCCTAAACAGAGCTGGACACGCCCACTTTTCTGGCTTTTTCTAAAGTAGAGGTGTGAAACACCCTGCTGAAACGAGGGGGTTTCATGGCCCTTTCAGTGACCACTCTTTCTACATTATTTTACTGTTTGTCCACACAAAAACAAAGTATCTGGACACTAGGGCTGCGTTTCAAACTGCATACTCAATGAGTAGGTACTCAATGTCGAGAAGTACTAACTTAACGAGGACTAATGCTGTGTTCACACCAGATGCGGAAGAAGCTTCAAGTGTGAGTGATTTATGTGTTAAGACAATACAAACACGTGAATAGACACCCTGCGGCGAGAGTTTAAAAATCGGAACTTCAGCGGACATTTGCACCGCGCTAACCAATCAGGAGCTTGCTCTTGTGGGGGCGTGATTATGATGTAGCGCCTGTTGTTGGTGTCCCGGGGGAATTCCTCTAGCCGACAACAGTTCATCAAACTGGGCTGGGCTCAGTCTGAAGCACCGCTGAAAGCCTCCGTCATCCAGGTTCAGTTTCTGGGTTAGTTGATGAACTCACAGAGCAGGATGCACCTCTGAAATAATCTAGTGTACTCAGACATGGCCCTAAACGTATCAACGCTGATTTTCAGCCTTCATAAAGCACATAAACACTGTTATTTTCTTCATAAAATCCACGTTAGCCATTTAGCTATGAAGCTAGAGTCACGGGGCAGACAGAAGCCCTGCCCATCACGCGAATCCGCGTCTGTTCTGAAGTGAATTTTAATCTGAAGTGAGTATCCTCAAATGTTCTTGCGGCTATTTACGCGCGGATAGCGTGATTTATCCGCGCATTCCGCGTCTGTTGTGAACGCAGCATAAGATCTGCTCGTCTCTGTTTAGAGCTGTGATTCAGCTCCACCTGCTGGACAGCAGTGAGAAGACTGCAGACATTTCAATATTGTAGTCAAGTGTTGTTGTTGTTAGTTTGTGACAGGACTTTTGTTTGTCTCTCTTTACTGTACTTCAGTGTTTTATCTCAATAACTCATGCTCCTGTCCAGAGTTGGCCAAATGACTTCCAAATTAGCCTATAATTAGCCTATATATTACTAATTACTGTGAGTACAAACATAATTAGCTACCACACTATATTACTGTCCATGAAATGTGATTCATTACTTTACGATATAATCACAGAAGTATGACTACAATTCCAAGCATTCATCTTGCTTCTAAATGAAGAGGTATTTTTGTTTGTGCTTCAGAAGTCTGAGAACTCAGATTTGACCTTGTCTACTCTGCTATTTGCTTGTTTATTTTATTCTTTTTGGCTTCTGTTTATGTCTGCTTTCCGGAACCGTTCTTTATCAGACTCTTAGGCCATACTCACACTAAGTACAGTTGCCTTGAACCGGGCCAAAGCACACTTGTCCCCACTCCCGCATCCCCTGACGGCCCGCAATCACATTACAACCGGGCCTGGGCACGCTTACGTCATCGCTGCTGCGCTGTTCAGTAAGTGCTCTCGCTCAGACAGTGGGCATTTCTCTAGTTATTTTGCTTTAGTCCTTAGGGATGCGGTGACACGCAGTCAGATATTTCGCAGAACAGATCCGCCACTTTTGACGCTCATAAACAATCATAAAGCTCTCGTGCTGCAGGAATGAGGAGGTCTGCTGAAGGTGCAGCTGTCGTGCTGTCAGGGGTTCTCGTCTTTAATAAACTACGGCAGTTTGCGTTCACTGAGCAGTAAGAATGATTAATAAATCCATATGAAACAGCCCCTTAAAAGTCACGTCTCGCTTTCTGTTTCGGGCTTTGGCCCAAGTGTACCGCACTCAGGCCCACTTCTTCCAACCAGGCCAGGGCCGGCCAAGTGAACCGTGCCTGAGCCCAATTTTGTGCACTCACACTTCTCAAACGATCCGGGAAATGGGCCTGGGCACGGTACGGATGGCATAGTGTGAGTAGGCCCTTAATCCCATCATCGTGGTCAACACCTCTCTGCATCTCAAGTCTGCTGACGTGCATGGCAAGCCACTAAACAAACTGGTAACTGCCGGAAAGCTGTCCATACGGAGGTAAGTGCTCAGCGGATAGAGAAAAGGAATGGCGTCATACCACCCCATAGCGTACTTTTAAAGACGAAATGCAACCATTTATCCCTCTGGCAAAAACTGCAGTGTTAAAATGTTGATGTTGACTTTTGATTGTTTTCTGTAGCCATGTACCTTGAAACTGCCAACCCCCTCGGCTCCAAACGGGGAATACACAAAATTGCCTGTTTATATTTTATTGTAAGAAACTTGCCCCCAAATGTAACGCCATCCTCATGAACATTCAATCGTTATCGCTTTTTCACACACAAGATCTGAGCGAGTACGGTTTTGATGTTATACTGGAACCATCGCTTAAAGATATAAAAACACAGGAAAGTCAAGGATTACATCTTTCATTTTCAGGAGAGCCGACATATGGCACCATTGCACAGACCACTGGAGATAATCTTGGCATGAGCTTAATTATTGGGTTTAGAGTCATTTAGTAGCCATATTTCTGTGACCTTTGATTAATTGAGAAGAACAATTTACAAACTGTATACAGTGAAGACGATCCAAAGGTGCTCCTTCATGGAAAGGAAATCTATTAAATGCACTGCCCGTCTCTCCAGAAAAACCCAGTTGAGGTCACTGTATGGTCTAAAACAAGGGTTCTCAACAGCCATGGGACCCACATTTCCACATGGTCAACAAGCCGCGACCCAACTTTTTTGGAATTATAATAGAATTTTAGGAATTATAAATTTGTATTTAATTGTTAACACACACAACTAGTGACAGGTAAATTATAAGAAAATCACCAAGACTTAAAAATAAACTATTTTACTGCTGTCATTTAACAACATGTATCTATGTAATTATAGAAATATTACAGAGTAAAAATGTCAAATACTGTAAACAGTGGTTAGTGTAAGGAAAAGTTACCATGAACTAAACTGAACTGTTTATAAAACATTAACACTGATCTGGTTGAACTGAACAGAAACCAGCAAACTGAAATAAAATTATTAAAATAATCATAACCATTCTATAATAATCAGCAGTATTTTGCTCTTCTGCTTTTGTGTGGGCTTTCGTGGCCTTTGCTACACGGTGAGCACAGTAAGATGTACTTGTACTGGTTTTGAACATGAATATGTTCGGCACTGTTGTGATGTCCTCAGCTATTGGAGTCGTCTTAGAAAATAGTCCACAGGTTTTTCCTTGCAACTCGGATGTTTGGTTTTGAAATTGTCGTTTTAATTTAGGTTTCCTGCTCTCTTGTGAAAGCACCTCGCTACATATGACACACTGAGGTTTTAAGCCTTTTTTGTCATCAAAATATGTAAATCCACACTTAACATATTCAGGGTCATACTTGCGCTGGAATATCACATCAATAGAGTATATGCCGAGCTAGTGTTTTTCCCCATGCTGATAAACTTCCGGTGACCTGTTATTGTGATTTTTTTTTTCCATGTTATACGGTTCTTTTTACAGCATCAATGTTGTAATGTATAAAAACATTCAGTTAAATAAACTTTGGCATTCATTTAGTTACTCAAGCGTAAAACGAGACATAAAGCCGTGTACTCGCACGCACCCGTCAGAATCAGCAGGCTAGCGCAAGAGCTGTACTGAATATACTGGGGTAAAATAATGCTCATTTTATAAAGACAGGGCGGGAAATGCTATGTAATGCAGTGCTTCTTGTACAATCTGAGACCCACTTTATATCTGATATCACTCAGCCAGTGGAGATCGCTGATTTTTAAAGAAAACAGACCTTAAACGTGCCAGTTTTTGCAATGGCATACATTTCGCTGAAAGCGCTTAACCCAGGTTACTGGCAAATTAAAAGTCCTATTAGCATGCTTTGGGACCCCTAATGGTATGGTTGTTGCAGGCACATTTCAAAATAAAAGTCCGATATAAGCAAAATAAGTTAAATATTAAACTTTAATTGTTTTTTGATCACACACTCCGCGACCCACTGAAAATGTTCCCGCGACCCAAACCACCAGTTGAGAAACACTGCTCTAAAAGGAACTTACTAATTTATTTTAAGGAAATCTACACTTAATACATGGAGGTATTTTCATGTTTGCAGTAACTACTCATTTGATATAATGCAAGACCTGCTTGAGCGTGTGGCTCAATATGAAATGAAATAGCTTTTTGGACCTCTTACACAACTTTATAACTGAAGAGGATTTACTTGTGAGGATTTCTCTTTTGATTATAGTGTTTTAGAAGGTAAAAACCGCCCCACTAAAGTTGTTTTAGAGAGTGCTGGAAATGGGATTGGTTTTAAATTCCATTCAGACGTTATGTCTTGTGAAAAACCTCCCACTTTTAATTGGAGACATAGTTCCTCTGGGACATCAACACTGGACACTGTTGTTGTTGTTACTACAAATCATGAACATTGTGTTTTTACCTATGCTTTCTTCAGGCAGGACTGTTTTTGAAGCACTTGATCACTGACCACCACAAACAGTTTAAGCTTTTGTTCCCACATAAGAATTGATTACCTAAACATCATTTCATCATCCATTACCCCTCCTCTGTAAGAACAATTGTCCCCTTATTATATATGTGCTGTGTGAGACTCTAAGCCAAACACAAGCTTTTTAAAGATTTTTAAAACTTCAAAAAAAAAAAAAAATTCTTTGCTAAAAGCCTCAAATGGCCATCGCATATCACTGGGAGACATTCAACCTTAAACATGATGAGTTCATTAAGGCCAATTAAGTCATTTTCTCTTGATGAGCGTGTGTTCAGCAGTGACATTCTTCCAATACTCTCGTCTAAAGATGTTTACACTACAAGTTGGGTAAAAATTGACGGTGTAGAATACAGAGCAGGATTGTTATTTGCAATGCTGTGGAAAGTGAAATGCCAGTCTAGCCAAATAAGTGATGTACTGTTGGCTGAAAATCACATTTATTGGCATACAAACTATTCAGACAATTGTGATGAGCACCTTCATGCATCCCGTGTGGATGAGGGGAAAGGTGTATCATTAAAATCTCAGAGATGAAATTATATAAGCCGTTTGATACTGAGTTTATTCAGTTGCAGATGAAAGTTTGTATGTTGTGCCTGTATCTGTGATGATATAAATCAACTTCAAATTGCACTGCTAGTGAGAATAGATGAGTTGTGATGGATTATTTTGTGTGCTGCAATTCATTTAATAGTTTTCAGTGATAAAAGCAATTCTATCAGCTCTGAACAGTGTTGTTTTTCTATATCTCTTTTAGAGTTATTCTAACACTTTTTGGGAGTCAAAGAAGCAACTCTACCTTTACGCTCTATTCACACGGGGATTCAGCGTCAAAGCTTGACAGAGGGCGTGTCTGACGTTGTGGTCATAGCAGCGTCAGCCAATTAAATTGGTCAGCAATAGGCCAATGTCTGAGCCGGTGTATTTGCATACAGCGATCTGATTGGCTGACGCTTCCGTCAGAGCTTGAAAAGTTGAGCAAGTCCCAACTTCTGCAGCGAGCAACGCTTCTGAGATGACGCCGACTATTCACAATGCAGTTCAGCAACGCCTGACGTCACCTATTCAAAGTGAATGGGAAGTGTTGAAGCTGCCGCCCCAAGTAAAAGGGGAATTAGTTGTGAATTATCAATTTAATTTTCCTCATATAAACACATTGATTGACCACAGCAGCGCTTTACTCACCCTCTGGAGCAGGATGATCAGTTTTATTATGGTTGGTGCAAGCGCTTTATTGGCCTTCTTTTGATAAAAACAGCTCCTGTCACCATTCCAGCAAAAGACCCAGGAGATATAGAGTGCAGGAACTATGACGTCACTTTGTAGGCTAATAGGCTGCTAGCATAAAACTGGTTCCCGATAGGATTTTCTCATAGGCTTTTCGAAGATTGCAAATAATAATCTGTGTTCAATCACTGCTCGCCTGTGACGTCAGCCCCACCCTGCTACAGACGACTTATTGAGCTTATTTTTAGAAAATGTCAATGACTAAGAGTTAATCTCTCTGTTTATGATATTATAATCCACGCTATATGTTATAAAACGAATAAATACGCAAAACACAGACCTACGTGCCTTTTGGATCGTTTTTACGTGGGAAATACATCTGTTTTGCTTTACGGTTGTTCTAAAAGTTTTAAAACTATAAATCTGACTATATAGTATTATCATGAGACATATTTAAATAAGTGTATCGCTCGCGCACACAGCCCGCTTACCTTAACAGACGACACAAATGAGGCGTGAGGAGGAACAAGTCTATCAAATGGCTGCCATCATGGACACAGAGCAACATTCAGTATTCCTTTTTTGTCATGAAGTACAGCGAAAAGCAGCTCATACAGTCACATGTGCTGTACGTTTAATGGAGGAGTGTAAATACTGCAGTTATGATAGAGGTAAATGTGTTCAGATGAAGAAAAAAATACGAAAAATCACTTGATCACATGAAAATGACAGTTAACATAATTTAACACATTTATTTACACGATTGCGTAACTGAGAGCAGGACAGAGACAGACAGCACTGCAGTGTCTTCATAATATCATTTTATTAAAATAAATGATCAACAAATGAATCTGTCTCGACAGCCTTTACATGTGAAGGAATTATCTACACACAATCTGAATTCCCAATTAAAAAAATACAACAAACTATAAAATACTCTTCATGAAAATACCTAAATCACAGATAAACCCAAATGCCCAACACAAGTGAGCTGCGCTCCAGACCAGATCAGCTCGATGACGTATAATGTCCCCGACACCGCCTGTAGTCCCATTTAGCAACTTGATAGCAGCCGTCTTTTAAAAGAAGCATAACCGATTTAATAAGTCAAGAGTGTGCTGTAGCTGATGTGTTTTCTGTCGTAAAATAAAACATGAAAGCATCTTGAATTTGTGTTAGCCACAGACCTTATTTAAGCGATTTTACTTAAACCCCATACAAAAAACCCATTGACTTTGGCATGAGGGAACCGGAACTGCTAAAAACTCACCTCCAGGTTTTTGCATAAAAATTGAGGTCATAGTTCCTCCACTCTATTTAAAGGGTCACAAAACACCAGAACACATGTGTTGAGCTGTTGACAGTGGTATATGTGTCCCACACTGCTGTAAACACTATTAGGACACATATATCTCACTAAACAGTAAAAATTGGTTGTTTTTGCGTTAAAATATGGACGACGCGACAGCCCCTTTTCCCATTGAATGCCTTGAGGGTAAAACGCCTGCTTGACGGGCACAAACTGTCGCAAAAGACTGCTGAAGTTGGAGCCTGGACATGCGCAGAAGGACTGTCTGATGGAGCCAGAGGAGGAGCCGCGAAAATGAGCGCAATCGAGCTTCCAATCAAACGCTTTATGTAAAATCAACCACGCCCCCAAACATCTCACTTGACTGCCGGTAACTGCACTATAACAAACGCTCACTGATGTAGACAGAAGCACTTACATTAAAAAAACACAATAATATACGGTTTAAAAACGGTGTGATGTAAGCTGTTAAACTTTAATAAAAGCAATACATGGTGGACTGCAGAAATAAACGATCTTTTATACACTCTAGCCTGAATATGAACACAAATAATATATTCTCTTATTGTTATATTTGTTGTTGGTATTTGTTATCTTCATAGGGGTAGAAATAACACTTGTAAAATATGAACAATAACATATAAACAACACATACATTTTAGGAAAGGTTTTTTATTTTTAATTAGCCATCAACAGAACCCAATATATAGCCTACACACCATAACGATTTACCATGCGGGAACAATCGTGCGTTTAGAAGATAAATACAGCAAGATTACTAAACACCTACAGGATATTTACACATCCCAACCCTGCAATTTGTGCAAAAAAAAAATGTTGCAGTATTAATACAATGTCCATCTGCTGCAACATCGCTAGTATATTGTGTATTGATTTTCGCTTGAATTGTTTATTTATATAATTTTTTTGCCTCCGTTTTCATTTGGTTTATTCGATGCCCTTATTATATCTGGCAACAAGGAATTTACATTCATTTTAATGTTAGCTGGAGTGTTCAAATAAAACACCAACAGTAAATGATGTAAATAAATAATATCTAACATTTACAGCTCTATTAGACTATATAAGATTCGGTTTCAAGAACCTTATAATGTTTTATAACAGCAAATGCAGTAGATTACTTAATAACGTGCCAAAACTTAAAATGCAGAGACGTCCTGTAAAGCAAGTTCAAATAACCTTACAGGAGATCAACGTGGAGATTATTATTTAGACACAAAGAGAATTACTGCCACTGATCTCCTGTGCGATGTATGCTGTTTGCATTTTTATTCAAAGGTTAAACTCAGTGATACACTTTGCGTTCAGATAGTAGCATGCGTTTGCTGTCATATCAACACAAATGGTTCAGGGCTCGAAATTGCGACCATTTTGGTCGCATATGCGCCCGAAATTTTATCTATGCGACCTTAAAATATATTTGGGAGCATTTCTGCGAGTGCTTAAAATTGTTATGTGCGACCAGTTTTTACTGTAAAATGTTCAACACATGCGCGGATTCGGGAGACATTCACGCAGAATGCATCTCTGCACTTGAAACGTGAAACGCAGCGCTCAGGAATGGGTTAAAACTGTTGTCATGTCAACTTGCTGCATTAAACAAATCCAAGTCCGTAATGCGTGCCCCGCCTTCACGCTCTTCTTATTGGCCCACTGCTCTAGCACTGAACACGAATGATTGGTTAATATCAGCTGTCAATCACTCAGTCAGCGCTTCTGGCTTGGGATGACAGAAAGCTACTACCGCGAAAAATTGTAAAGCGCTGAAGAGGAGAATGAAGATAACACTGACAGATTTTGTTTTAGAAACCATGACATCTAAAGTTATAAATACTGAAACATCTTAGTAGTGATCATGTGCTAAATGTTAATCCACTATCTACACTTTTCCAAGAGTAGAAGACTTCCATTGGCTTCAAGTCCGCTATAAAAAGTCTGTGGGATGGAGTTTTCAGGTAACTGTTTGCCACATCTAACATGAGAGCTTCTGTTTAATCCTTCATATAATCGCCAGATGCTGTCCGCCATGCAAGGGACAGCTATATGTCAAATTGAACACCACGTAAACCATCGCGAACGGGCTTGCATTGAGTAAACTGATATTGCTACTCATAAAAATAAACCGGTATTGCTATTAACATGTATGCATATAATAAGCTACAGTATGTGTCAAAAGCATTAGTGCAATATCAGACAGCACTTGTGAGAACAGCAGAGTTATACCGTTAACAGATTCATTTAAGCAGTGCGTGCAGGGCAGGTGAGCGCTCCGTGTATCTTTTGCTCACTCAGTTATGTTAAAAAAAATCTATTTTCTTGTGATGACGGGATTTCGTTGAGTCATATTTTCCTCAAGCTTGCATTTATATATATATATATATTTTTTTTCTTGCTTGTTAGTTTGTTTAGTGTTGATTTCAAATACAATAAATGTTTGTATAAAACTTGTAGTAACGGTGCTCTTAATTGGTGGGTGCGACTAAATTTTGGCTGATGCGCCTAAATTTTTAAAGTTAGGAGCACCGGTGCTACCAAGCAAAAAGGTTAATTTCGAGCCCTGAATGGTTGTAATAACGCTAACAAAGGTGAGGGTTTTATATAATGAAGATTCAGTCACGCCAGCTCCGTGCCGCAGCGCACATAACTTACTCGCGGCGTTGCGGGCTGATTCCGGCTCGCATGCGGCAGCGCCAGCTCGCCGCATCTGGCTCGATTGACTCGGGCTGGAGTCGGGCAGTGAGTCCAGGCATCTGGAGTAGGTCCAGCAGAGGTAGTCAGTCTGAGGGGTAAGTCTCCGGCAGGCGAGAACTGGCCCGAGTGTGTTTTGTTATCTGGGTGGTTAGGCGTGTATCAGCAAACTAATAAAGCACCGAAAAAAAAGCCCTGACCTTAGCGAATAAACAGTGTTCCACCAGGATCATGTATGTCAGAAACTGTAGTTTACTGCTGAACTCATGTTGTCATGGTAAAATAACACAGAAATCAATAATAACACTTCAGTCTCCTGCCGAAGCTCAGACGCGCTGCTTTGAGAAACTGTCAATCACAGCTGTCAATCACGATGACACGCCCAGCATTAAATTACTGCTAAAAACAAACTGTTTACAAAAATGAAGATCTGCACCTATTTCAGCACAATAACCAGTGCCTTAATCCACCAGAACTATCTTTCAGGACATTTTATTGCAAGTGTAATATTTTTTTTATTTGGGCTCAAGTCTCCTTCATTAACACGGAGGAGGCGGGCTTTATGACTTGTACTGCAGCCAGCCCCCAGGGGGCGATCTAACGGCCGAGACCCTCACTCAAATGCAGGCTTGCGGCACACTTGGTTATCTCGATCAAATTTGTTCTTCCGGTTTGAAACGAAGCTGCGTCACGGCCATGAGATCTCAGCGTGTATTCCAGCGTGTGTACTGGACGTCTGTACCTGGGAGTGCCTTATTACACCTCTAAGTGTGCTGCATTCATTCATAAGACTTGGTTCAAACCAATCATCGCGCTCTATTGTGTATGTGTGCAACTTCATTAATATGCATGATCGCTTCCAAGACCGTTTTTACCAGTTAGTGTTCAGACGGCAGAGAGACGCCATGTTCTGTTGCTAAAACAAGTGTGCAGTGTTGCTTTTGTAATTTGCTGCAGTGAAGGTTTCATTTTCCCTCAATGAGAGCCCAGCTGGACTCACGTGTTGATCAGTGTACGCGACGCTCTTTAGCAATACACGTCTATCTGGAAATGGTGAAATCCGGATTTGCTGCTTGTCTCCTCTTAATAAAGTTTGCTCTAGCTGCTGGTGATTGTCCTGTCTCTACAGATTTGGTAAGTGAGCGACCAGTGCTTTGTTTATTCAGATGGTAAAGTTAGTTGGTATCAAACTATTACACAGAATATAAACATGTTAGAACCACAATCAAACTTACCGTCGGGAGGATTTTCACTGCATTTTGTGACAGGAATAACAGACACGACTTTGACGCACCCTGCCGAGTGCATCTAAGTTTCTAGGAAATGAGGAGGGGTTTTCTCTCATTCGCCACACGATAACAAACATTGCATGAAAAACACACGCTTTGAGCAGTTCCTCCAATCAAATATCTCGTTTGTCATGAGGGGCATGACTGAAAGAGCCAAACTGCAGTTAATGTCCACCATTTAGTAATTTGTCAAATAATATGTGTTTACATGGACATCGGTAATCAGTCACTGTCTTTCTCCCGTGTGTGTGTCTGTTTTGCCTCTGTGAAAATCAGCGTGTGCACAAACCGAAACTCACGGTTACTAACATTAGTAAATCATGTTCATTTTGGGGGGTAAACTTAACCTCATTAATTCAACAACCCTCTCAAATACAACTTATATTCAGCAGCAAATTGGGTTGAATTTGGGTTTCACCTTGGAAAAACGTAGCAAACTCTAAACCGTATGATTAGCTAATAAAGATTAAAGGACAGCGCTGTTCAGTCAGTTAAATAGTGCTGATGTAGTGTTGAGGTCAATCATACATGTGATTTCAGAGCCTCTGTTCAGAGTAGCATGGTAAACACTATAATACTCATTTTCCTGTGGCTTACTTCCTTATTTATCAGTGGTCAAAAGGTGCTCCTTTACTCTATTGACATCCTGAAGGCTTTTAACTCAACCCTGCCTTAACTGCTGAAGTGGTGAACGGGAACGGGCAATGCTGGGGGAGCCCTCTAAAGAATGCTGACTGCCTCTGCGTAGAGAACCAGAGCCCAATCAGGGTTGCAGCCCGCAGGGCATCAGAGTGCCCTTGCCCTAGTCAACAATGAGGATTGTGGCTGATCTGGAGGCTTGGGGGAGCTTCTGGAGCCTTAAATGGAAAGTTAGCACATTTTCCAGACAATAGCCGCATTTGCACTATCAGACCAGTGCGAGCCAGGGCTTTTATCGGGTCGGGCCGGGCCAATCGCCCGGGAGGTTGAGCAGTGAGGCCGAAATCATGTCACGTTTCCACTGTCGGGCTAGTAACTCGCAGCGCATCACGCAAACCCCGCCCCAGAACATCCCCCAACCCGCCCACTTCAGCGGGAACCATGCAGATAAAGCACACCACACCATCACCAAACTGTTACAATTAAGACAACCAAAACAAACAAATGAGCCGTTACTGTACAGCAGGACATTATGTCGATACGCACAGACCTGTGTGTTCTCAGCATATTCATTTACTCGCTGTTGGCATCGAGCGGTCATCACTAACGGAGGGACCTGCAGCACAGAGAGCGCACACATCCATAATATAACAGCACATATATAAAATTCTCCATTAATAACTCGATATAAAATGTATTTTATAACATCCTCAGACAGACAGACGCTGTCCAACATTCAGCCCAAATGCTCCGCAGAGAACTGAAACATGATTTCCCCTATAGGCTTTATGACACTTAACAGGTGATTCCCTTTATTTAAAGATGTTGCTTATTATATCTGAAGTAAAGTGTTCAGTGTTTCAGCACGTAAGAGCAGCACGTAATAAAATACAGCCTATATTTCACTGCGCTCAGCAGCTATGCACTAATAAAGCTCTTTATGTATTTAAGTTTCTTTTGTAATTTCTCCACGTCATATGAACACACACACACTTGTTTGAGGACACAGAACACAAGTTGTGTTTGCAGTTTCCCCCGAGTCGTCTGTAAAGTGCTGCGCAGCTGGAAGACAGAAAATAAGGTCGCCAAGTTTCTGCTTTCACTCACCCCAAACATGCTCTGCTTGCATGATTTTATTAATTTCATCGTATCTAAATACTTAAATATTATTTATTAAAACATTCTCCGGTGTTTATTGTTTTCAGAAAATATCTCAAATCTTTTTTTCAGACAGGCCTTTGTAAAATAAAAGCTGAATATGGCTTTAAAACAGGTTGATATAGTACCTAATTGTTCTAGCTAGCTTTTGTTAGTTTTATATTGGTTTATTTATTTATTTAATGTGAGTTTATTATATCTAATATTTGTAATTCTTTAAATGATTTCAATATAGCTCAGGCTATTTTATCTAGATATGACACTATTGTGTTGAGCCTACAAAAGTGGACACAGAATTTGTAAAGTTTAATGTCTTTCTGTTGTATTCATATAGTGTATTATCTACAAAATAAATAAAAACAATAAAAGAAAACAGCCGCTCGCAGCATCAACAGAGCCTCACACACACACACAGGCATCTAAACTAGGCACAAACTCTGGAAAAGCTTTACTGTCTGCTGTGTGTTCTTTACATCAAGGAGGATGCAGCAAAGAAAAGTCACTTATAAATTAAAACTACTTTATTATTTTATGCAACAGCCTTACATTTAAAACAGAAACATAAGGCCGATCATACGCAGAAGACCCCAGACTATAATTTGTTCCAGGTGTTTTCTTTCCCTTATTTATTTATTTGTTTAGGTGTTTGGCGCATGTACTCGTGTGCGATCGGAAAACTGTGGCCCCGGAAGTGACAGTGGAAACACGACTGGCCTTGGCTCGCTCGCTTTAGGCGCGATAGTGGAAACACAGCTATTGCTTCCAGAATCTTCCACCCTGACAAAAACACGCTGCAAGATCCTTCTGGTTTTAATCAGGTGTCAGAAAAGTTGCCACAGGGATGACTGGCTTGGAATAGCCAAGTGTTTAGAGCAACGCCACTGTTTGATCCTTCGATGTCGGCTCTTCCTGTCATTGTGAAGCAGAATTCACCAAGTGTTATATCGTTCACCCATTAGTTTTACCCTACTGATGTTGGCCGTTGTTGTGATGGTTGCATCATTGCTCCTTGCTCTGCTGTTATTAATTGTTCTTTCATCACGTGATTCAGCAGTGTTAAAGTGCGGGCATGTTTGGCTGTTGAGATGACGGAAAGAGGAGTGCTGATTGGAGTTATTTTTCTGCACTAAATGAAAATATTGCAAACTGATGTTTGTAAAGTCTATTGCATACTGTGGCAACACTACAAGTCTATGGAAGGTAAATCCTGCCAATTTTAAATAAATCAAATAAACATTGGAAATAAAAAACAGATTAACAATTTCATTTTAAAACAAAGTTCGCTAAATATCTGCCAAAATTGAAAACAAAATGAAATTATTTCATTTTAATTTTCACTTTGACAACACATCATCCCTGTCAAAATTGATAATTTAAATGAAGCTGCCGATTTACCATTTCATTTTCACTGCATTTCCACATCAAGGCTGCCAATATTAAAATAAAAAGCCAAACTGAAAAATAAAATGCAAACACAATTTTTAAAGCGTGTTATTAATGTTCACGCTATAATAGTGACACAATTCAAATGAAAATGTAAATGTAAGCTTTCCTTTTATTGACACTTTTTCATTTCAGTTTTCATTTTTAACTTAAAGCTGTATGCAAAGCCTATGCTAATCAGTGGGAGGGGCGTATTCAAGTGACGTCGAGTGCTTTCACACACAGAGCCCGAGGGCAGAAGCACGGTTTTGATGGATGGGACAGCGCGAGTTACTAGTGACACAAACACATAAAGCAACACTAAAAAAACACTGAGCTGCAAAACAGGAGAGAAGAGGCGGAAAATCCTCCAGACAGACCCCCAGCAGTGCTAGCCCTGAGACAGGTCACTGAACAAGTCATTTCAGAGAGGCAAGGAACGTCCAGGTGGGAGGCTACAGTGGTGACATTAATATTGGAGTTATATAGATCATTCTGTGTTATACTTCGCAAATACTTAGTCATAGTTGAACTTGCTACTTTCATCATCATATTATAAATAAAATACCGTAATGGCCAAAATGATTAGAAAGGTATTTTTTTCACCAGCTAAAAAAATGATTTAAGTCAGTTATCTTTAGCTGTAGTGTGTTGATATGAAATAATAATAAACAAAAACATTTACAAACACTTACTGGTAGACATGTTTCAGCTGGTGAGAATTCTAATATATCTGTCCACCACTGTATATCATAAACTTAACACATGAACATGCGCAACATTCCTCATTATAGACAAGCAACTGTCTGCACTGTTTATACAATAAGGCGAAGTTTAGTGTCTAACAAAAGAGAAACACTGTTATTTTGAACAAAACAGTAAACAAAGATTGAAAAAGTTGTTAAACATTTGTTCGTCAGTAGTAATTTTGAGGTCTTTGTTTATTAAAAAATGTATTTTGTTTTTGTTTAAAGACATTGAAGAGAAATGGTTTTGTTATATTGTTTCTGAACAGAAACCCCAGGATAATTTAAGTCCTGGGATTTAAAAAAATAAATAAAATTTTAGTAACAAGTTTTATTTTGCAAATCCTGATAAATAGAATAAAAATATTTGATCTAACTCGAGCGTTTAAAATTTGTCCTGGATTTTAACAAGTGCATTTAATTATAGCTATTCAACTATTAGAACACATTCAACCCATAAATCCTCACACTGTTCTCTCCTACACAAAAGTACATTTAGGTTTAACTTGGCCCTGTATTTTCCTGGATTAATATCAAATTTTGCAGAATCGCTCAGCTCTAACTTGCATATTTCCTACACACACTTTCAATTAACCAAAAAATAAAAAAGAATAAAATGAGCTGTTATTTTGTCCCTGAACACATAAGAGATCGACTGCAATATTATGGCGATCAGCATCTTCCAATGCACATGTAGAAACGCCACAAAAATACATCTTTATCAGTAATTAGTTACAGGTAATTATACTACTCAGCTGTTAAATGAGCGTGAACTAACACAAGACCAGGCTCGATTTTTACCCTGTATGATTTATGAATGACTATTCGCCGAGATTCAATGAATATTTGTTTTCTAAATCAAAGAGAACAGAAATATTGATTCTTCTGCCTTTTATCCTGGTAATAAGCTTCTTTCAATCCCTCATCTAGCAAGAGTAAATCCACTGTGTTACAGAGCTAACGCTGCTCTCCTCCCGCTCACCGCAATCTCTCGCACTGGACCGAACAACTTTCCCGCTCGCTGAAATACTGCCTCAGTGCGGTGGGCGGAGCTGAGAAAAATCAACCAATCACAATGTTTTATCCTTTACCCGCTCAACAATCGCTAGGCAGATTTCCTATGTTCAGGATAGATGCAGCATTATGACTGGAGAAATGAAATAAACACTATAAAACAATACTGGAGTCAAATAAATGAGTAATTATAAACAATAACGCACCATAAAGTGTTTATAATGGGGTTAGACCAAATTACATGAGTTAGATTCTTTTATTTTTAAAGTAAAGTGTTTTTAGTTTGAAGCGCTGTCACTTTCCTCCTCTGACAGTACACAGAGCTGTGTTAGTCAATGTCACTTCTGTATTCTGCATTGATACGTTTGTTAAAGGGAAAATCTGCATCTAGAAAACACAATTAGGAGCCAAGGATTTGAACTGAGTGAACCAACAGAGAACATGCATCAACAAAGCACAGGGAATAGCAGTTTTGCTGCGTGACTAACTCACAAACTATCCATCCTAAATATGATTTGAAGATAAAATTAGTCTGTCCCAATACTATTTCCGGTCAAAGTTTGAGGTGTAGAAGCAGTCTTTCTCCCAGCTAACATAAGACCAGCGTGCCACTGGCAAAGCACCTTCAGAGTTCAGAGGAGTGAGGTTTACCTGCACAGCACTTGCTAGCTGGCCTCCATTACACAAGCTTGTGCGACAATTTCCGCATGTTGCTGTGTTGGAAAGTTCCGGCTTCAGCAAACACTCATATTGATCTAGTGAAACATGCTAAGATGGTTGACCATTTTTCAAAAGAAACCAAAAACCTTCAACAGTAAAACATTTAAATATATTGAGAGTACAAACTGGTTCAGTGATTAGCATATCCTTACTGCATCTGTGCACGAGTAACCAGTAATAATGAGAGCGTGTGTATCATTTCATATGTGTGTGAATAAACATGAAAACATGCATAAACCGTCACGATCATCAGTTACTGTTAGGAGTCGTAGAATGAAGCACTTTTCCACCGTGTGTGTTGGGTTGTTGTGTCGTCCGGGTGCCTTTATTTTACCCAGCTGGGTTTGTTGAATCAGGAATATCTTTTCTGCCTTTTCCATTCTCAGCACTGTCCAGACATTACCAAACCTGTAAACATGTAAACCTGGCAGCGACATGTTTAATAGAGGCAGTAGAAAACCCTTTTAGTTTAAACTTCGTCTTTTGTTCTTGATGTTAATCTTTCGATCAGTGAATTTGATGTCTTCTTTGCTCTGTCCGTTAGCTGTTTAGGTTAGAGTACTGTGGAGTTTGATTAAAGCAATGCATGGTGCTGCTTAAGTGGAGCTTTGTATGATAACATAATAAGAGTAAATTTCAACTTATACCCCGCTTCATTCATTAAATTTCCTTTGTCTTAGTCCTTTATTTATCAGGGGTCGCCACAGCTGAATGAACCGGCAACTGTTGCAGCATGTTTTACACAGCGGATGCCCTTCCAGTCGCAACTCAGTTAGGTAGCACAAGTATTTGTTTATGAGAGAGCAAAATATCTGCCACAAAACCAATACTAATATAAAACTGTGGCACACGTCATGTACATAAATCACATTACATTACATTACATTAAAGTGCCTACTGGTTTAAAAAGGCCTAGATTAAAAGAAGATGGTCAAATGAGAACATTTCTGTCATAAACTATAGTGAAATAACATGTCATAAAGAATAAAAAATGAAACCCTGTGAGCAGATTAAATAGAGCAACAGAAAAGAGCGCTCTTTTGTTATCAGCTGTCAGTCAGCGCCCGCTCTTTCCCTGCTCATTGCACTTTTGCAATGTTTAAATATTAATACATCATAATTCATGTAGGCTACTGTAGTAAAGTGTTACTCTTACAGTCATACAGAAGTTGAGTAACACATTACTTTTCTAAGTAATATGGCAATGGAATCAAGAGCGTCTGTCCTCCGCGTCTGACACATTCAAGCACCACTATGCGTTCACTGCGTGTCAGGATTGCTTTCTGAGGTGCAAATCCTTTATTACATGAAGAATAGATTGACAGCTTCTCCTATCGCAATAAATTAAGTTTTTACTGTTGATAATTGGCGTCAGATAATCAGGAAGTGTCGATTTTGTTCGCTTTGACTTGTTGGATGGAAACGCTGCTTCATTCTCGTCTTTTTATGTCATAATCCAGTTTTGCGCATAATGTTCATCTGCATTTTTGGATTGAAATACAGCTATTGTGTCAGAAGTTTGTGGAAACTGCCACACTATGTACAGTAGATTTTCTCATCATCACCGTGTGTACATGTTTCTACTGTTTTTCAGCACAAGAAATAAGGGAATATACACTTGGCACATCTCATAAGTAAAACAGGCTGGTCAAACAGACGCCTTGATGAACCAAAATCATTCTCAATTGGTTTAAAGTCTTTTTGAAAAGGTTCTGGAAGACTATATTATTTTCTCGCCTGCATAAACGAACAGCTAAAGGACATCGTTTGGTGATATAATTTACTGCATTCATTCTTCCACCTAAAACCACGATTTTCTCCCGATGCTGTAATGTAAAATATGAGTTAATATGAGCAGGCTATTATTATTATTATTATTCTCAAACATATGGTAAAACTACAATAATAACAATATTAGGCCTGTGTGTAGCTCTACTGTTGGTTAAAATGCTCACCTGTGTATGGACTTGAATGGACATTACATTTGTGCTGGTTTTTAATTCACGGTTAAGTGATGCATGGCAATACATCCACTCATTATTCTAAAGCTTAATTATTGTTTTTGAGGCATGTGCTCATCATCTGTCATTATTAGACCATTTTATTCTCTGGTAAAATCAGACATTTGTCATTATCAGACTCCCTCCTGCATTAGATTCATCATGATATAAGCTAGAGTAGCTTTACTGACACTGTTAAACATTTATTCTCATGCACAACACTCTGTGTTCACTATGAAAGATAAAACATATTAAATGCTTGTCGTATTCATATCTCTAAAATGCGATATGATCATTTATATGATGTGCGTGCAGGTTTCGCTTTCATTGCCGAATGCGCTCATGTCATGGCTGCCGTCACTCAGAGAAAAAAAAACATACATGTAAATCACACCTCCCAAATGACCACTCTGCCACAAACTGAACTTTATCTACAACGTTATTACCTGTTATTCACAGCCTATGCAGGTTCTGGTACGTGCGCGCGTCTTCTCTGAGCTAAACAGACAGTACGTCAGCTCATGCATGATTTCGGCCGCGAATACGTCATTACATGAGGAAAGAAATGACATATTTGAGTGAATTTTACCTTACATGTGACACTTTTAATGCCATTTGGAGGTGTCCATGTTGCTGAGCAAAGTATAGACCAATTACCAACCTAAGTCACACATGACGTTGCAAAAAAAAAAAAAAAAAAGAAAGAGGCAGGCTGCAATAGGAAAGATGTCATGTTGTGCGGTAAGATGCCAAATTCGAAGCTGAATGAAGCGACGACCTAATTAGAAATGCTGGACTCTGCAGTTGTCATGTCATATCAGGTCAGTTCACGCTGTGCTGAATCAGACACATCACTCGCTTTTGATTGCAGCAATGATTTCAGCATAAACAGTTACATATGGTGAATTAAACTGCCGACACTGAATGTTAAGAATGAAACGTGAAAGTGTAAGTTACTGAGCTACAGTTGGTTTTATATTCACACATTCATTCAGTGACAACTTGTGACAAACTCCCTATACTGTTCACCACGGCACTTTGAATGTTGGGTCTGAAATAACCTGCAAGTGTGACTTGAACACAACATTAGCACTGTTTTTTTGACTGTGAACATATTGTACTTTGATAGTCATTGGCTGCTAATAAGATTTCGCTATTTAGAGTTTGCAAGTAATACTTTTATGAAATTATATTAAGGAGAAAGTCTGAATGTGCCAATATAACCAACTTTACCTCCATGTGTGCGTTCACATATCCTGCTGTACAGGTGCAGTTCGCTGTCAGATGCAGTGGTTTTTCTTGTTGGTGATTAATTACCTAGGCCTTAGCTTGTATAACCTTAGCTCCGTCTTCTTTCCTTGTCTTTGGCTAGGCAGAATCTCGGTTTTTATCTGGTCATCATGGAGCAATATTTCTTGCACATGACCACACAGAACATCATTGTTGGCATCTAAAGACTTGTAGACCTTTAACTTCTCTCTTGTAAAATCACTCAGAGCTTTATTGAGATTGTATATTTGGGGCTGGATGCTTGGTCAATTGGTCTTATCCAATATTCATTGGGAGGGTGCTATCGCACATGAACCTGTCAGATGAACGGCGCTCACTTTAACGTTAATTTTGCTGAATCACAGTGCTTATTACTGGCTGACGAGCTGTTATAATATGCTGTAAGCATTATGTAAATTATATATATAATGTGTAATCAATATAACTTATTTCTAAGACAACAACAAACTCTGCACCGCATCTGATGTCATTCCCTCGCTGTAAATGCTGGCGCTCCCGGTTTTTTCTGCCACCTCCCTGCGCGCGCATCCTGAATGTTTACAAACATGGTAATTGGTCTATATAGTCTAAAACTATGTGAAGACTTGGCGACCGCTTAAACGCTTCTCTCCTGACCTTGACAATATACTTGGCTGAATCATAGAGAAGCAGAATGAAGATTGTGTGTAGGGACGAATCGAGATCTTTTTTTGGATTAATCGTGGAGCGCTACCTCCAGCACAGCTCAACACAGTCAACACCTTCAGCTGGGAATCCTTCACCATCGTGAGTAATTGCTCATACATCATTTGACGCAATAATAAGTTTCCTATTATAAAACAACATTTAAACACCAGACCAGACGTGTCAATAATAATTCCTTACATTTATATAGTGCTTTTCTGGGCACTCAAAGCGCTTTACACAATGGCAGGGATCTCCTCATCCACCACCAGTGTGCAGCATCCACCTGGATGACGCGACGGCAGCCATTTTGCGCCAGACCACACACCAGCTGATTGGAGACAGTGATGAAGCCAATTGAATAAGGGGATGTTAGGAGGCCATGATGGACAGAGGCCAGTGGGCAGATTTGGCCAGGATGCCGTGGTGAAACCCCTACTCTTATCGAAGGACATCCTGGGATTTTTAGCGATTACAGAGAGTCGAGACCTCGGTTTAACAGCTCATCCGAACGACGGGTGTTATTAATCTCTTCCAGTTCACCTGGCTGTATAGAACAGTGTTCATTAATGACAATGTGTAGTGAGTTCACATTCGTGCTGGATATTATTCTCTTAGCATTTGCTTCTGTACACTCGATGGCATGTATTGTGAATCTGTGATCTACCATGCGCTGTATGTTTAAGCATCTCATAGCACAAGCCAGATTAGCAAAATCTTAAACATTCTGTAACGCTGCATTGGTTTTTCCATACTGCATGTGAAACACAGATTACACACACACACACACTGCATGTAGATGTACATCTGCGCTGTCTGTTATCTCCACAGCAGATACTGCAGACATGCGATGTGTTCCTGTGATGATGTTCAGGTTTTTAATCAGATGCAGATGTACAGTGGTAGGGGTTTTGTTTATCTCTGTATATGTAAAAAACTCAAGTTTACCACAACAATGTTTAGATGGAGATGCTGCTCCATTTTTGTTCTCATTCAAGCCAGTTTGATCTTGTGGGTTAAACCCTGTGGCTTTATGTAGGCAGTAGTCATCATTACGAGCTCATATCGAGGAGTGTGGATTTAAGAAATGAGCCAAACGGATGCTAAAACACAAGCTGCTTTACACGTTTAAGGAGCAATAAAAGATTGACTCTTGTGTTTGTGATCAAATCATCATGTGCCAGATCAGTTAGCTCCCCGTCTTTGTTTCTAGCAGTCGAATGCATAGTTCTGCTCAGGTATCTGCAGGTACGCCAGCGTTACTTTGAGTCGCTTTCAGTCTGTTTGGCAAATCTACACTGTAATCATTTCCCGATGTAAAACTCAGTGGGTAGATTGGGTCCTCTCAGAGATATCTTACAGTTTTCCACAGTCGCTTTGGTACATTTCTTGAATTATCCTTGAACTTTGCAGAAACAGTAAGTGCATTTCTCAAAACTACTCAAGCAAAACATCAGGGATCACTTGCTAAAGCTGGAAAATCTGCTCTTCTCTTGCTGAAAATCCTGAGTTCATCAGTCAAAAACAGAAATCTGCGTCAGTTTTGATCACAATTTCCCACATTGTAACTTACACCTTAGGCCTGGTTTATACTTCTGCATCAATTGATAGGTGTGACCCACGACGCATGCATTTATGTGCATTTATACTTCTGCGCACTGTTTCTGACGCTCTGCTATAACACTTCCGAAAGGCTAGTTGGCAGTGAGGTGTTTATGTGTCGGGTTTCTTCGCTGGTGTTTTGTTTTTTCTGAACACTTCCTCAATATACAAGTGGCTCAAACTCGCTCATTTAGAGACAGGAACCGGCGGACGTGCAACTACTATAACCATGAGGTAAGCACAAAACAAAACTATCCATCCGAAGCTCCCTTATCGGGATCACACGTCAGCGATACCAAACAGACCAATCACAGAGCTTGCGCTATCCATCGCTGCGACATGTAGTTAAATTTATTTGAGAGGTGCACATCAGCCGACGGCCACAGCGAGGGCTATGCAGCAACGTGTAGGCTGCGACGTAACATACGCATACGCTTGACACAGTATAAATTGGCCCTTAGTGTGTGCGGGATTTTGATTGTTTGATTCAAATTTACTGATGGACCTGTAACTTGATGACAGATCATGTCATCGTGATAAAGAAAGGAAAAGACAGCACAAAGAAAAACAGCACAAGTACAAATGTAATCATAGGCCATTTGCTTTCAGCTGTTAAGCCGAGCGTACAGTGTGATTTTGAGCTGACTCATGCGACTCTGAGAACGTAGTCTATGGATGTTTCTGCAGACTGTAAAATACATCCCGGGAGGTACGTGTTATTGCAGTTTTTGTTTTCACAAATCCACGAGAGGCTGCTGTGTGCTTTTTCAGATCTCAAATGTCTCTCGCAAGTGCCATTCGCAACCGTGCGGTTCTCGCGTAAACCCACCAGAGGCTGATGTCGACTGTCTGTCTGACTGACTGAATTAGGGCTGCACGATACATCGTTTCAGCATTGAAATCTCGATGTGCGCATCCGCGATAGTCTCATCGCAGGAGGTGCGATGCAACGCAAAAAAAAAAAGTATATAGGTTATATATATATTATGGGTGGAGCCGAACCCGAATAAGGCATTCGGATAAGCGCGAATAGCGAGTTTTTACCAATACTTATTTAGAACAAGAAAAACATATCAAAAAGCTGCGTTTCCTCATGAGACCGCAGTGCATGCCCGCGTGAGTGAGTGAGACTAAAATGATTATAATGTATAATTATATACATATATATAATAATGTACAATTATTATAATTGTTATAATGTTTCCAGCAATACACTGTCAGACGGTGTGCTTGTAGCGAAAATGCACAGACAGGCGAGAGAGGGTTTCTTGCTTCTGCAAATGCCTCTGCCATGCCTGGCTGAGCTGGGCTTTTGCGTTTAGAAGACAGGAGTTGATTAAGCCTACATGGCTTTTTTCCCTCGCCGTCAATCGCCACTGGCTTGCATGATTCGGGACCCGTACGTGGATCTGCTTATCGATGGATTTGCTCTTCAGTGTTTGGACTCTCAGCAGTGAATATTAAAACACACTTTACTTAAACCCCCCCTACAAAAAGCTTAATCCAAACTGATTCGTTCACCTTTCTCGGTCGGCATGAATCCAAAATGTTCCCAGATGTAAGATTTCGTTTTCTAACAAGATTCATGGTTTAACTTGCTGAATCGCGCCTAATGTTATATTCTAACAGATATGTAATACTTGGCAACCTAACAGTAATTTGTGCTTTAAAGTGCGTGACGTTACGTACTACGGCCGGTGGCAATGGACAACCGCGGTGGCAACTGACCACGGCGGTGACGCGGTTGTTACGGTGACCGTCACAGCCCTAGTCTTAAGTATATATATAAAAAAATATCGCAATATATATCGCAGGGAAAAAAATATCGCAATGTCAATTTTTTCCAATATCGTGCAGCCCTAGACTGAATGATTGACTGGATGACCGGCCAATCTACAGAGCCACCCTCCTCCTTCCCTAAACCCAACCATTTTAATTGATTGACGCGCCTGCCCACTTCCCTAAACACAACCAACGATTTACAAAAGCTGTCCAGAAAAAGAAAAGCCCTCGTCTGATTTTCACCACGTTTACAGATTTCTCCACATTCTCACACAGTTATTCACTTTCAATTTATTTTTGGGATTCTGTTTTTGTCTTCCCTGATTTCTGGAACCGCTCTTCCCTGGACTCGATTTCGGTCGTCTGCGACGTACATGACGAGCTAAACTGGACAAACTGGTTGCAGCGGGAAAGCCCTCCACACAGAGGTAAGCAGTCAGCTGTTAAGCACCGTAAGGAGTGGCGTCATACCACCCCACAGCGTTCGCTTAAAAAATTAAATGCAGCCAAACGTAACTCCGGATACATAATTCAAGGTCTCCAGAAAGGTCCATGGCACTATGCTTTCAGAATCAGGCTGATTTCAGCGTTGTCCTGCGTCGTCTGTTGTGTGTTCATGCAGTGTACAGACAGAACGGAGGCCAATAAACTCTACTGATCAACAAATGGACGGTTTCCTGACATGTCCGAAATGTTTCTCTGCTCTCATGAGCGAATCGCACTGATGAATCAAGACTACGAACCGATTGAGTTGAACTCGGTAAGTACATTTACATGGACACCAATACTCTGATTAAGAGTCTACAATATAAACAGATTTTTAATGACCTTAATCTGACTAATCATAATCGTCTATGACGTCTATTGTTTCCCTTTTGCTGGTTTCCTTTTACATTTCTAGGATATGTGGGTTGGCTGTGTTGGATGTCAATCATTCGGGACATGGACTGATGTACGATGACGCAGTTAAGAAGAGCCTCAGTCAATGCGCTGTAAGATAGGACGTCTTAGATGATGAAGGTTTACTTTATTATGTAGTTCTAGGGGAAGAGTTTAATGGGATAATTAGTTGACTTTTGTTTTATTTTTGGTTGTGTTTGGCACTGTCCCTTTGTCCTCCTTATGCCTGTTAAACTTGGTTTATTGTTTTCTTTTTTTGTGAGAAATCATTGTCCTATATAACGACTTTAATGTGAAACTTTATTTTTCCATAAACATTTAAAAACACACAGCTTGTTTATAATAAACCAGTTCACTTAAACAGCACTTTCATGAGTTGTTGTTCCTCATCTGTTGTAAATGGCAGCAATACTACCAGCTGGCTCAATGCTTTCCTTTTCATCCCCACTCAGGAGCGTAGATTTAGGGGTAGATTTCGTGTCCCCACCAATATTCACCAACTTCTGAAATGTCCCCACCAATAATTTAATTCACTTGAAAACATCGCGCTGTCAGTATAAACCTAGACATGCTGAAAGGGTTAAATCACGTTCTCTCCTGAGTCGCGCCGCCCCCAAACACATATGAACATTGTGATTGGCTGTGCTTTTCCCTGCTGTCATGTGAAACAAACAGCGCCGCCAAAACAAGTGCGCGGGGGGAATTTCCCGATGTGTGTGAGGTGTGTGTGTCTGACACGCACAAGTGAGGATGGCGGGAGCAAGAAAAGGTGGACATAAAGAGCTTTTTTCAACGAAAAAGTCACATAAACTCAAGTTCGCTACTGAATGAGTCCATCATGGTAATGCTGCTATCCCTGGTGTTTTCACTGCTTTTACAGTCAGTCTAATGTTAAAGCAGACTGATATAGTCTGTAAACAATATTCCCTGAAAACTAACTGCAGAATAAACACCTACATGTAGACGTATATGACCCTGCCTGTTCTCATAATCTCTCAGAGTAACATCACCAATTTTGGTTGAAACAATTTGTTGGAAAAACTACAGCCTGTGCTCCATCTTTAATAATACTATGAGACATGTTTCATTTGTACGAAAAATGAACGCAAGTCTTTATTAAACTCTCTCTTTATCAATTAATAAACATTATTTTAACATAACATAACATTCAGGCCTGTAGCCAGCTGATTGAAAGGACAGGCTGTTTTCTGATAAACTGAACCTTTTTGCAGTTTTTCCCCTGAGGTATAAATATGACATTTTATTGACATATTAAGAGCTCATTTTTGCTGGATAATCTTCTTGGATACTTATTATAGCTACACTTTTTAATGTACCAAAACTATTTCCTACCATTTTTGCTTTATTTACACATTTAAACTGTGAGTTTTATTACAGTTTTATAAATAATAAAAATACTTTAAACTAGAAGTTAGGACTTTAAATTCTTAGAATAAAGAAATCAAGAGTTCAGATGCCAAAACCTCTAAATGCCATGTAAAATGAGGATTTTTCTCAGCCTTGTATATTTATATTTCAGTTATTTCACTTTTAAGGCAATGAAAATAACGTATTTGTCACTATAAAAGGAAAATCACTGAGTCCGCACACAGGAGTTGGAGAAAAATGCTCATTTTAGAAGAAAATATTAAATGGCATTCAGAGGTTTTTGCATCTAAACTCTTCAAATATGTAAATATACTTTTTTCTTTAAAATACTTTTTTTCTATATAATTTTCTTTGGGAAATCTGTTAAAACTTGATTTAAATTAAAAACTGAAGCCTGTAGACAAATAACAAACCGGCCAGCGCATTCAACCTTCCTCAGTGAACATTTGTCCATTTGAATAATAAGATAAATTCAAACATAATAATAATAATAATACAACTTTTGGGCTTTCAAACCACCTGACCCCCCTTGGCTATGCGCATGACTATTTTAACTTAATAAATTGTAAGAAGAGAAGATTACTTAATAATACTATAATAATATATATATATATATATATATATATATATATATATATATAACAATATTCATTCTTGGCGGGGGTGTGGGGGGGTTTGTATTCACCCATCCCCAGTCCCCACTAATGTCAAGCGCAAACCTACGCCCTTGTTCCCACTTGACTATTAAAAAATAACAGAAGGGATGTAACAGCTACAAAAAAGCAGACTGAACTTAAATGTGTCGGTTAAATGTTGTAAATGAATCTGATATTTTAAGATGTAAATATCATCACTCGACAGATAGAGGACTAAGAAGAAAACATCGGTGAGCAAATCAAGGCAAAAACTAGTGTCATTAGTTCATATAAAGCAGTGTTTTTTAGTATTTTTTATATTATTGAATAAATTAGGACATTTGGCATGGCAACTATATTACCTTCAGCCCAGCAGCCTCCATCAAGTTTGGTGTTTGGTCTTTCATAATAAAAAGTGTGGGCACCCCTGATTTAAACTGAGCTTAATTGAACCTGCAGTTTCTTAAACCTAACCCAAACATGGTGGATGATGTATTATATTGTTCATCCTTAAAAATCGAGATTTGGTTGTAAAGTCCCTACTCCTTCAGCACCGGTTAAGTGAGTACCTGCTCATTGTGTATGCGGCTTCAAATACAGCCATTGGCTCCTCCTTGATGGGCGGGACTCCAGTGCTGATCATGAGCTTCACTGTGAGACTTAAGCTTTGTCCCAAATCACATACTTATGCACTATTCTACGCCATTTTGTAGTATAAATAGTGTAAGTAGTGTGTTCACACTGAAAACTCTTAAAATAATAAGTGCACTTTAATTACCCGGATGATGCACTCATTCAGTCGCTAAAATGAAGTGTGTAATGATGGACACTTCACACACTCAACGACCGCAGGTTTGCTTACGTAGCGGAAGGGGCGGAGCTATCGGACGCACATGTTGGATAACTTTATTTATTTTGGATGGAGAGAGCAAAATTCTCCTACTAGAGTGATTATATTGCCTTCCAATGGTGAATGCGGCAATACTCACGATAGGTATTATTTGATAATTTGGTCATTTATTTCAATGATTTGGCAACTGTCAAACGTCATCAGGGAAACGGTTTGAATTTCCGTTTAGTAAAAAAACATTAGTGTGCCATTTGGGACGACACTACATACATGTACTATCCTGTTGAGTGTGTAAGTGCATAAGTACATAGTGCATGAGTGCATAGTGTATAGTGTGCCATTTGGGACGCAGCTTAAGGCTGTTTCTCAATATGTGTTCTTCAGCGGTCTTGCGTCCTCGTGTTCTCGTGAAACGTCATCATCAGCTGCCTAAGTTCAGTTCCAATACTCAAGACCGCAAGTACGGAGGACGCGTGAAACTTCCCGGATGTGATCTTGATATCGAGAACGCACTGATGCAGACTTGAGCACCGAACTCGCTCTGGAAGTCCCAGAAGTCATTGCGACTGGAGGTGGGAAGCGCAGCATTTTATCTAGATTTATTATTAAAGTTCAGAGATATGAATTATTTACCTCAGGAGTTTCCCTAAATGAAACGGTGAAAGTAAACATTAACATGAACATCTTAATAAAGGAATAAACACATTAAGGGTGTTTGTTTGCTGAAATTCGTATTAAAATCTGTTTTATTTATATTGTGCAACATAGATTTATAATGTTTTTATGCAAAGTATATATTTTGAAAAAGAAAAACAATAAATCGTTGTATGAGTGCTGTAATGTTTAAATAATTTACCATTTAAAACACGTGAAGGTCATGTGACCATCAGGAAGAACGCAGCATCTCAATTCTCTAAGGACGCGCTCTCTGCCCTCGCGGTCTCCTGAGTTCGTTCTTCCGAGGACACCTGGCAAGACCGCTCTCCACAAGAACACAAGTCCGTTCTCTGCGTTCTTGGAATTGAGAAACAGCCTATATAAGAGGCGGCTCAGATGGCCAGCTCTTCTTCTCTTGTTTGTTTGATGTTCCTCTGAAGAGGGGCTTCATATTTTGTTTAATAACACTTATCTTTGTGGAAAGCTATTTTGTAAAGTATTCTCATGATTTAAGCCAGGTCGTAATGCTCATACTTTATTCATTTTGTTTTTCTTTCTTTGAAAAATGGGGGAAAATAGGAATTTTGCTTATATAAAAAACTCCAGATCAGTGATCGCTGAACATCACCTTCATAAAATAACCATGGAAATATGAGCAATAATCGAATAATTGGAGGAGATGCAGAAACCAGTTAACTTATCTGCCAATGCAGTAAGATGATATGACATGTTAAGATTTATTTAAATAAGTAAAAGTATTAAGTATTATGAGACTTGCTTGGAGCTGTGTATAAAGTTTAATAATCTTGGCTTTTTAATGGTCTTTTAAACTTTGTGATAAAGCTATAGGGGTGGTCCACCGCGATGACCATGTGTTAAACTGTAGGTGTTGTGTGATGTAGCTGTGTGAACGTTAAACAGCATCTCTGAATTTAATATGCGCAAAGTTTAATGCAAAGGGAATCATTAGCTTTTACACAGTTAGCTTAGTAAATGTAACTGGTTCTGCGTTTTCTTTTTAATGTGGGAATAACCAGATGGATATCAGCAGTTGTGACGGCTCTTCAATCACTCCTGATATAAAGAAAAAGCACAGCTTTTACAGAGCGTCTTCACCCTTATAACTCTTCTCTCCTGTGTGCAGTCAGTGCAGAAACGAAGAATAAATAACACTCCATACAATATCAACTTCACAGTGAATGACAAAACATACCTGACGTAAACAAACGCACAGCTTTTACAGCGCGTCTTCACCATTATAACTCCTCTGTTAAAGGAAAAGAGCAATGCATCTAGCATTCACAGGCTTCAGATAGATGAAGATAAATCAAAACCTCAAAGTGAAAACTCAAATATAATGAAAAATAAAGATGTAAGTATTACTTAAACATGAAAACTAGCTTTAGAAGAGATTTTTTAAGTAAAGATTATTTAAGATTAATTGGATCAGACACCTACCTCTGCCATGTGCAGAAAGGGAAGAGGCGGGTGCAAAACAGGAAATTAAAAACTCAAGCTTTCTTATGAATTTAAATAAGATGCACACAATAATTATGTTTCCATCCATCTAACTTTATGAGCGTTTTGCACATTCGCTTAAAAACGATTGATGTAAACTTCATGATGTGTAAGCTTTGAAAATGTGCATAAAAAACGTATGCACATAACTGAGGATAAACTTTTACATTGGTTAAGAAAAGATGCGCACAAACTATGATGGAAACACTTTTCCTGCACAAACTCCAGTGTGTGCATTAAAAAAGGTCTTGTGATGATCAAAATGTGTATAAATGGACAAACCAGCAGGCTGAGCACACTGGAGATCATCTAAATAGCTCTAAATAGCCTGAACCGTTTCAGTATTGCTGTTATTATATTATTGATGACCTTCAGAGCGTCTGTCCTCCGCGTCTGACACCTTCAAACACCACCGCATGTTCACTGTCAGGATTGTCTTCTGAGGCGCAGGTCATTTATTAGATGAATAGATTCATCTGAATAGAACAGATTGACGCTGCTTCTCCAACTGCTGCAAATTCAGTTTTTACTGTGGATAATTGGTGCTAGTTAATCATGAAGTGTCGATTTTGTTCACTTGACATTTTGGAAACGCTGCTCTTCGCACGTCTTTTATGCATTATTCCAGTTTTGTGAATAAATTCATTCGCATTATTGGATGGAAACAGCTATTGACAAACACCTCAGGTATACTTAATAAACACGTCAGGTAAAACACATATTTTGTGTAAATCTATAAATAAAGTGAACTACAATTTCCATACCTGTTACAGAAAAAGCCTACAGCGAACAAATGTGGCCAGAGGCACTGTAATGTTACAGCAGAGAAAGCTAAAATGGCGTCTAAATGCTGCTATTTCCACAGAAAAACAGATAAAGCTCTAGTATTTGAAGCTGTGAAGCTGTGGACTGAGCCAGCACCTGTGAGTGATTTAATATGTTAAAATTGATGCCATGTTGTAGTGCGGACCTAAAAAGGCATGTAAACAACAGGAAATGCTGTTTGGCATCGCTAATAGTTTAGCTACAGAGTCATATTTATCAGTCAAACTGCTGTAACACAATCCTCAGCAGCGCTGCAGTGTCTCTCTATGCAGACACTTTCTGTGCATTCTACATCTCAAATAACACATTCTCAAACGATATGGGAATGATTTATATTATTAACACATGCTTATTCTAAATATGTTAAACTTGTCAGGTGTTATTTTAGAGAGCAGGCATGCGCTGTGTGCTCTTTGTTTGATTCAGGTAGCTAAAGCTGCTAAGAGCGTCTGACTGGACTGTTTACACAGCGCTAAAGCGTACGCGTGTAGGGGAGTAACGAAGCTGATCTGCAAATCGCAGCACATTGTTAGCAGACCAATCAGAGCTTCTTAATGGCAGGCCTGTCAGAGGAAGTAGGAAAAATGAGACCGTGGTTGTCATGTTAGCTGATTGGCTGTGTATAATCAAAGATTTGTGAAAAAATAACCTGATTTTCAACAAGTTGAAGCATGAACACATTGCTTTGCTTCCTACAAACCCATAGAAGCCCTGCCCCGGCTGCGGTATCATTGCGTCTAGGTGGGGTTCTGACTTATAGGCGTTCAGCCATAATCTTGCAGATATTAGCTTTGCACCATTGGCTCCTCACACAAGTGCACAAACCAGATGTCTGAACCTGCGGTCCCTCTCATACAGAGCGGGATAACCATCACAACAACGGCCAACATCAGTAAAACTAGCCGACAGTCAACCCAGCTTCCAATGGGTGAACAGTATAACACTTGGTGAATTCTGCTTCACAATGATAGGAAGAGCCGACATCGAAGGTCAAAAAGTGGCGTTGCTATAAACACTTGGCTATTCCAAGCCAGTCATCCCTCTGTTAACTTTTCTGACACCTGGGGTCCGTTCTTCGTATGTGGATTACTCCGTTAGCTGGATTTGGATATTGACGATTTCACATGATGCAGGATCGTTTCGTTCTACAAAACTTATCTGAGACTTGTTGTCATAGCAACAGTTCTGCTAGATCAAACCTGCTTGGGAGCAGCAGCTTATTTCATAAAGGCAGGATTAGATCGGGTCAGTGCAAGCAAAGGTAATACTGAAAGTATGTACCTAATGCTGATCATTTCTTACAGTAGTTTCATACACTTGGGAAAATAGTAAATATATATTTCGAATCAAATCACATTTAGTGTCACATCATCAGCAGCACGTGTGCTATGATGAGTGAAAAGCTTAGGTGCTGCTCCAGACCGTACAACATACAGGCAGTGCAAATACAACGACAGTGCAAAATACTGACAGTATTTTTAACTATATATAAAGTAAAAAAATATGAATAAAACATGCAAAAGTGCCTCAACCCCTACAAACTGATAACCGTGAACTAAATGGCCCTATTACCATGACTGTGAGCCTTTGAGTTTTCAGTGGGTAAAAGCCGAGCAATTGAAGCATCTGCTGAGCTTAGGAAACACAGAATGGTTTGTTTGACGCTAGTATAAAGAATTGTCTCAGACAGCACTTTGGCTTAAGATACTTGAAGACTTGACGAGTTAACCACTGCTGGGGAACTGCGCTATTCTTGTCTTTAATAAAGTCTTCTCCCCATAATGACTTTTGGTCAGATTACTTATATGAATTAGTTATCTAATACATTGGTGAGCCACCCAAGAATGGTTAAGCCAAATACAGCAAAACCTAACTGTTACAACCGCCTCAACATTGTAACATTAGAGACGATACAGACCAGGTAAACTGAAAAGAGAGATGATTTTTAATTTGTCAAAAAATTTCCTGGTCATTGCGCCTTCTGCCGTGTTTTGTGTAAATGCAGACACTCGGATACGAGTCACCTTTAAAATATGATAAATGTAAGCAGGTCATCAAAAAAATAAGATACTGTCACAAAATCCAGACTGACCATCAAGATCTGCAGTGTAAATACTGTGAGACTCTATAGGGGAAAAGCCCGCCAGAGTTTGCTATTTTCAATTTATATATCAGCAAATATTTTGCAGTGTTTGCATATTCAATGCATATAATTCAATATAATCTAATATAAAATTATTGCATACATAAAATTATAGCAATAATTATGGAAATTGCATTCTTAAAATATTTGAAGACTACTCCATTCATGTTTTATCATTAAAGATTTCTTTTAAATAGTGTAAAAACCCAATCTCGTGTCTGGTCTCGTCTCTCATGAATAGGCGTCTCGTCACACCCCTACTTAATATTATACTATAATTTTTTTGATTTCGTTACATATATAGTATTACATACAGGTATTATATAATTGGTAATAAATAAAGGTTTAAAGGAACATTTCATACAAACATTTTAGAGAAAATGTCAGACAGGTAAGCCTTCAAAAATTGATCAGAGAAAGAAGTGGGCCCTGAAACAGGTTGAGAACCCCTGGTTTAAAAGATCTTGTCTGCAAGCAGATTTCCCACTGAATACTCAGAGATGACAGTCTGAACTCATCACTTGTTTGTATGACTTGACCTCCTCGACCAATTGTAGTGCTGTTATCATAGCTGTCATTTCAGCAGAGTAAATGGAGAGGTGATTTGAGGTTCGTTTTAGGGAACGTACAGTATACTGCCGCTCCAGATTTACCAGTTGATTCTTTTGATGCGCCTGTATATGTACTGTTTCATTATACATTATTTCTAAATACTGCTTAACAATTTGACAATCTCCTTTTGATTTAATTATTCTTTATTTCCATTTTACTACAGGGAAACAAAACAAGCTGTTATTTTTGCTGTAAGAAATAGTCCTGATCCCCTTTTCTTCCTCTTTGCTACTGTTCCATCCAAAGCTACAACTTTTAGTGCAACCATATTTTGTGGGGTGTGTAGCTTCTTGTCCTTTTAGGTTTTCATGTCCCGTTTTAACCTGCAACACTGGGATTGGAGAGGGTCTAAAAGCTCTGCAACACATTCCAAGTGCTTTGGCCTGCATGCTGTCAAGTTCAGCTACTGTGGTTTTTGCTGCTGATTTATACACTACACTTCCATAATCAAATACTGAACGAATTATTGTAGCGCACTTCGTCCCTCACCACAAAGAATTCACCGACACCACTGGCTTTGCTGGATCACGTCTGCAGTTTATTAAAGACAGGACAGTGATAAACACCACGCAGACACACTGTCAGCTCTGTTCTGTCTCACTCAAGTCCAAATCCGTTCTCATTTAACAATAAACTCTTTTTACATCAAACAATTTGTTTCTCTTTTCTTTAAACACACAATAGGCATCACATATAAGTTGGCGGTTCATTCCGCTGTGGCGACCCCAGATTAATAAAGGGATTAAGCCAACGAGAAAATGAATGAATGAACAGACATCACATACACACAAACTTGCATAACCTATTAATAATAATATACATAATTAAATAATATTACATATTAATAAGTAACCTTTATATATTTCTACATATGATCTCATACATTGACAATAAAGAAAAGTATTTCCGTCTATCATCACATAGAAATTGGATTGTATAGTGGTTTATTATTTTGTTACAATTACAAAGCTGCAGTTTATTAAAGGCAGGAGAGTGATAACACCACACAGACACACTCTCAGCTCTCTGTTCTGTGAGTCGCAAACAGAGAAAAGTGAACCACTGTCCCCATCAACACTGAAGCAGATTAACAACTCAAAATACATGACTACAGACTCAAACCTGACATTAAATGATCATATCATTTGACAATTTGAACTGCATGGCGATTTCAAAGACACAATTCACCTTTTTTACAATATTTAAGTAGCAAAGTCGATAGAAAAGCATATATAATCCGCCATTAAAAGAATTGGCGCGGGCGGCAACTTGAACCGAAGCAATAACAGCTCATAACATCAAAACTCACTTTATACTGAAAAATAACGCTTAACAAGGACACTATTTGACTCAATCCATCATCAAAACATGTCATCCACTGATATGAACAAATATTTTAACCTAATCGACTATATTTTATACTTTAAACACGGAGCTCACTCATCATACCGGTCTCACCAATGACTGTAAAAAATATGGACGACGCGACAGCCCTTTTCCCCATTGAACGCCTTGAGGGCAAAACGCCTGCTTGACGGGCACAAACTGTCGCAAAAGACTGCTGAAATTGGAGCCAGACATGCGCAGAAGGATTGTCTGATGGAGCCAGAGGAGGAGCCGCGAAAATGAGCAGAGTCGAGCTTCCAATCAAACGCTTTATGTAAAATCAACTACGCCCCCCGAACTTCTCAGCATGCGTTTGCTGTAATATCAACACAAATGGATGTAATAACGTTAACAAATATGAGGGTTTTATATATTCAATCGCGCCAGCTCCAGGCCGCAGCGCAAAACTTACTCGCGGCGTCGCGGGCTGATTCCGGCTCGCATGCGGCAGCGCCTGCTCGCTCGGCCGCCGCATCTGGCTCGATTGACTCGGACTGGAATCGGGCAGTGAGTCCAGGCATCCGGAGTAGGTCCAGCAGAGGTAACATTAGTCAGTCTGAGCTCTAAGAGATAAGTCTCCGGCAGGCGAGAATCTAGCCGGAACTGTGTTTTGCTATCTGGGTGGCTAGGCGTGTATCAGCAAACTAATAAAGCCCGAAAAAAGCCCTGAACTTAGCGAATAAACAGTGTTCCACCAGGATCATGTATGTCAGAAACTGTAGTTTACTGCTGAACTGATTTTGTCATGGTAAAATAACACAGAAATCGAATAATAACATTTCAGTCTACTTCAGTCTCCTGCCGAAGCTCAGACGCCGCGCTTTGACAGCTGTGATTGACAGTTTCTCAATCACGATGACACGCCCAGCATTAAATTACTGCTAAAAACAAACTGTTTACAAAAATGAAGATCTGCACCTATTTCAGCACAATAACCAGTGCCTTAATCCACCAGAACTATCTTTCGGGACATTTTATTGCAAGTGTAATATTTTTTTTTATTTGGGCTCAAGTCTCCTTCATTAACACGGAGGAGGCGGGCTTTATGACTTGTACTGCAGCCAGCCCCCAGGGGGCGATCTAACGGCCGAAACCTTCACTCAAACGTAGGCTTGCGGCACACTTGGGTCTCACTCGAGCCCAAATCCGTTCTGACGAGAGCGGGACGGGAGCAAAAGGAAGTGACATCACTCAACGTAAAACTGATTTTAAAACAAAGAGTGAACATTTCCCATATACTTTTATAAGGGTATTAATATTTTTATTTGTACGAAAATAAAAATAAAAAAAATTAAATTTTTTATTTATAAAAACTAATTAAAGTTCACTAGAACAGTCCAAACAAAATCACTACATTATGGCAATGCATATCTTTTTCAAAGATGACCCTGTAGCCCCCAATTGTCTCCTGCCAAACATTTAGCATATTAATAGCTTTCCTACTTTTATCTATCATTTTCTGAATGTGATTTTTAAAGTCAAACGTCTAGATATTTCATTAGCTTGTTAAAGATGTTACAGTTTAAGCTTTACTTAAAGTTTTTTTCCACTGATAAATGAAATCCCCGTTCAAACAACCATTTTTCAACCAGACTAATTGCTCTTTGTCAGGTGACGCAGGCTTTCTGCAGATATTATGATAAATTTAATACTTTAATAAGTATTCAATTTAAGACCTCTATCACAATATTAAAAACAAACATACACAAAGACAAAATGCAAAATCAGAAAATCAGGGGTAAAATAAATGCATTTAACTTGAGCAGTACTAAAGACAGGTTAGATGCATTACTGAACTACAGAAAATTAAACATCTGAATGCTGATTTATACTTTGGCCTGGCTCCACATCGCACAACTCATGAAGAGGACGAGGCTTTTACGCCTGTTTCACACCGCAAGCGTGAGCAGAGCATGTGCAGCGTGTATGAAGAGCAGAAGCAGCAAGCAGGCGTTTGCCTTTCACACCAGCTGCGTCTGCAGCGTGCAGCTCTCCGCCAACTGCTGCAGAGATCAACCTATCTCTGTCTGTTCTGTCTAGTTACCCATGTCTCTCTATATACAAATACACTTTTTAAACTTTTCATCTGCATCAAGGCCCACGGGAACCTCCTCCTATGCTGTTTCCTTAACCTGCAAATCTTTATTTTACAAATTGTATAGATCAATTAGTGCTGTCTGCTTCTCAAGCTGTAGACACTGAGGAGTGTGCAGTCAGAAGACAATCGCCTGTGATATCATGTCACTTGTTTTTTGATTGTCAGGTTGCTGTAGACCTAGTTATAATAATATTTATACAATATAGTTATAATGACATTCATACATGATTAAACTAGTGTTGCTTTCTCCACTTCAGTGATGTCCAGCAGCAGAGTAACAGCTCGTGTAAAGGATGAGACGGACAGAAGTAATCAATGCCGGCCCTTCTTTTACTTATCTTCCTGTTGTCAGGTTCACAGTGCAAACAGCTCTCGGTATGAGTAACTTGAGTGAACATAAAACAAAGCCGAATAAAACTTTCTTCCTCTGCATCAGCTGCACAGCACAGCGAGCTCACATCATCCAGCATGCGTGTCGAACTACACTACCCACAATACACTTCACTATGGACTACAACTCCTGTAAATAGCAGAAGCAGTCTTAAAGTGGCCACTTCCCCTCTCCAGCAAAACTGATACTAAAATAGTTTATACTTGGTTTTGTAGTTCGGGCTTAAATAAATTTTAAATAAATAAGTTTTTAATGGTTTAAGTTCATTTGATTGACTATATATAAATCAGTGGATATTATTAACGCATTTATTGGGTAAAATTGCTGCTTTTATGTCATTCAATGTGTTTTGGTCATCATCAATGCACTGTCACTTTAACTGAGTGTGAGCAGCGCTACAAAAATAGATCCAGCGCCGAAACTATCACTGCACTGCTGCTTCAGCGACGCTCACGCTGACGCACTGCTGCTTAAAGCTCTAAACTGTTAACATGGATGCTGAAAACACGCTCTGTTCAGGCGCCACTTACGCTCGCAGTGTGAAACGGGTGTTACGCCCCATTCACACGGGGCTTCAGCGTCACCGCTGGACGGAAGGCGTGTCTGAAGTTTGGTGCTGACGGGATCGTCATAGCAGCATCAGCCAATAAAATTAGAGCGGAAATCGGCAACAAAACACGGTATTTTGATACAAGATGGATTATAACGTGGCTGCGCTTGCTATTGCAGGGTTGATTGTAGTGAATATACAACGTGAGCGATGTCGTACTCTGCGCTTTTGGGTGCATTCAATTATTAAAAAGCGACAACTTCGGGGAGAGTATGGTCTTGTCGGGGAGCTGCGCCTGGATGGCATGCTGTTTGAGCAGTATTTCAGGATCTCCCCGGAAACCTTAGACGAGTTGCTGGTCAAAGTTGGACTACTGATCACAGAGGCTGATTCAGTGATGCGGTTGGCAATCGGGCCTGCCCAGCGACTCGCTATCTGCCTACAGTAAGAATAACCTAATAACATATAAATAGATAGATTACTTCTGTATAAACTGTTATTAAACTGATCATTGGTGAATATAAAGTAGATTATCTGGAATGAATGTGTGTGTGTGTGTGTGTGTGTGTATGTATGTGTATATATATATGTCTCTGTGTGTTTTATATGTATGAATGTGTGTGTGTGTAAAGATAAATAACACATCTGTCATAATGATCAATGATAAATTACACAATCACTCAACATTATCAAGTGGATAAATTACTAAGCCTATATTGTACATAATACACAGTAATTCATATGCATCTTTTTATGTTATCTGTATAATGTAATCTTATATGTTGCTTTATTTTTCTTTTTTTAATTGCTTAATTATCGAATATTAATGATGAAAATGGCAATAATACTAACAATGAATAACATTACTCATTAGATGCTGCTGTGAATGTGAGTTATCTGCTATAAAAGTTCTGCTGTTACTTTATGAAAAATACAGTTTTAGTTTGCATCAAACACAAATGGAGCACTGCAGTATTAAATGTTTATTTTGCACTATTGTTTTTATGTGCATGTCAATTTAATACATAATATTTCTGCTACAAAACAAACGAAAGATTATACTAAATCATTCAATTCAGTGCTGAAAGCTGCAGAGCAGTCATCCGTATCTACATTAAAGAATAATACGCATCTCAAGAAAGTAAATCTCCCTTCTGCCTCTCTTTAAAGGTTTTGGTTTGGGGTTTCTGTGATTGTAAATGCTCGGTCTCGGTTTTCGGAAATCAGGCGAGTCAGCCGGACCAATATATGAGCAGGGCAGATCAGGATTCTCACGATGACCACCGCTGCAATACTGCTCTTTGTTATGAGCTGCAGTTTCAGTGTAAACTTAGTGAAGGCGTGCTTCTTTGGCGATGGTGTGTACTGTGTTAGATTTTACATTTAGCAGATATTCGTGCTGAACACGCAGTGAATGTAGCGCATTTAGCGAGATTTAGGCACCTTCTCCAAAAACACTCGATTGATCTCAGCTGGTGGATCAACATCCTCCACATGTCACGATCTGCGCCTTTATTTGTAAGTTTATGTGGGGCTTGCAGACCCGTGTGTTTTTTGACTCTTCAGCTGTTTGCATTTCCTGCGGTCACAAAAGCTCCATCATCAGACAGTGGAAAGTCTTCAGTGATTGACAGCCAATATGAAGCAAAATAGCCGCAGAGAAGCGATTCAGCACGTCTTTAGACAAAAACAGGTCGCACTACACCCATTATATGCAGTCGCACAAATGCTCTCAAATATATTATGAGGTTGGAGAGATTAAATTTCGGACGCATATTTTAATCGAAGTGAAGTTTCATAATTTCGAGAGAAGCACGTGATATGATTTAGCACTGCTGGCCACTCATCTGTAATCAGTAATAATCCAATCAGAGTGATCCTAGCTTACTATAAATTGATCACTTTCTCCTTATTGCTCTCTTCGTTTTGGAAGAAGCCCCCCTTCCACCCCATCTCCTCCTTTTCTAAAGGGGGAGCTACTGACACCTAACTGATCTCGGATCCCCTGATATGCTTATTGACCGGGCGGGAGCCCTGGGCTCAAATATGTCCGAGCTCAGGGTTCTCTCTCTCCAGGGACAGCATGCCAAACCTGCTATAAATACTACACATATCTAAGTGGGAACTCTTGAAATACCAGAAATGGGTTTAAAACTCATATCACCATTACTGCAAAAAAAATCTACCACGATAGATGTTAATATCGAATTATTGTTCAGTCCTATGGGAAACCTATGACTGACGGAAAAACATATTCTGTAATATTAAAACCACCTGGCTCTCCACTTTTGCCATGGCATCTTTTTGTTAGTTTGTTTATTAACAAACTTATCCCTTAGGTTTTTCCAAACCTTTCCTCCTATCCCACTGCTGTTGTAATTTCTAGCCAAGTATTGGTCATCTGGTTCTCCCTATGGTCACGCATGGGCGGATCATACAGAAGATGTGTGTACAGACATACCTGTTTCAGACACAATCTCTTCAGTCTTTCATATTCATATCAAATGCGTGAACCGTTCCCTCGAGTCTCAAAACATTTTGCGCACAGTCAAAGCGAACCTCAGCAAACAGCGATAACATCGCATTCGCCGCATGCACCGAGTTCAATAACAGAAAGCTGATTGGCTATTGCATGCTGGTCTCATTTGAAGTCGTAATATTGCAAATTACATTAGGACCAGTGAAATAAAGAACTACAACACCACGAAAACCAAACAACAAGAAAAGAATTCAAATGAGCATTAGATGTAGCGTTACATGGACATCAGAAAAGTCAGACCTGTGCAGCATTAGACCTAGAACAGCCAAGGCCTTTAATTACGATTTTAAATTTAAGACTTTAAGACCTGGTGGAAACCCTGTGACATCACGCTTGTAAACACCGAATTGCATTATGGGACATAGCCGCCATTTGTGTTGTATCAGAGTCATTAGCTGCGTCCCAAATGGCACACTATACACTATGCACTCATGCACTATGTACTTATGCACTTACACACTCATCAGGATAGTATATGTATGTTGTGTCGTCCCAAATGCAACACTGTTTTTTTTACTAAGCGGAAATTCAAACCGTTTCCCTGATGACGTTTGACGGTCGCCAAATCAGTGAAATTAACGACCAATTAACGACCATTATCAAATAATACCTGCCATGAGTATAACCGCATTCACCATCGGGAGGCGCTATAATCACTCTCATAGGAGAATTTTGCTTTCACCATCCAAAATAAATAAAGTTATTCAACATGTGCGTCCGATAGCTCCACCCCTTCCGCTACGTAAGCAAGCCTGCGGTCGTTGAGTGCGTGAAGTGTCCATCATTACACACTTCATTTTAGCGGCTGAATGAGTGCATCATCCGGGTAATTAAAGTGCACTTATTATTTCTAGAGTTTTTTAGTGTGAACACACTACTTACACTATTTATACTACAAAATGGCGTAGAATAGTGCATAAGTATGCGATTTGGGACGCAGCTAATGTGAGCTGTAATATGGTTTTAACGTCTTCCCAGAGTAAATACAGTGTTATGTTCTTGTTGTTAAGGGCTGTAACAGCAAATCACACGATCGAAAAGGTAAATAATCACAACTACAGGTATTTTAAATTTCCCACTCGGAAGAAAGGATATGGACAGCATGTAGCGCTAATAACATGCATCGAGTGTCCTGGCCTGCTGCATTGAGACACAAAACATCTTTTGCCAGCATTTTACTGTTTATGCCTGACATTTTCACAAAGGTAAATACGGTTGATTATGTAACCTTACAATTTTCATTGCTTGAGCTTCGAATAATCATTTTAATTCAATGTAACTGTTACGAGTAGTTGTAGTGTAGGTCTGTGTGCGTGGTGTTTCCCTCTCTTTTTCTCTCACTCTCATTTCTAAGTATTCCCAGGTGCAACGGATAACGTTGGGTTGGATCATGATTGGCGGCGGCTGTATATAAACCTGCAGAGAGCATAGATTCGATGGCTCCCCGCTCTCTCTCTCTCGATTTCCTGTGTATGCTCAGCGGAGATTGTTTAAGTGATCAAATGAGTGTTTGTTGCTTATATCTCTTTTGTGGCGTTTTGTGACATGCCGATGTGATGTTGTTAATTTTAACCGGAGAAGCCTGGGTTTCTGTCTCCTTGTCTGGCTTGGAGCATGGTAGGGAGGTTTGGTGCCTTCTATTTGTTATTTTCGTTTTCTCCTGTGTTTGTTAGTGGGGAGGTGAGTTTTCTGTATTTTATTTTATTATCTGTTTTCTAGGAACGTTTGCTCTAACTTAGTTCGCTTGTTTTATTGTCATTTATTTTTGCTGAACCCCTCCCGATGTTATTTTTGCTCTTTTCTGTAAATAAATCATATTTCTTGTTAATTCTCAGGGGTTGTCTTTTTGGTTTATATTTTGGGGAGAGAGAGTCCTGGGGCACCAGGGATTATATTTTCAATCCCTCTTATTTTGTTACGTTTTGGTTAAACCTCTTTTTGATTAAAGATATTTAATTTAATTCGTAAATCAAAAGTTTAGTTTTGGGGGGTAGAGCTGCATTTAAATCTTAACGAATCACCTTTGAGCATATGGATTCAAGATTGTATAATAATTGATTGTTAAAATATTGTAAAATACTTTAATCATAGCTACACCTTACATTTGATGATTTACTCACCCCCTGTCATTTTCCACTGTCCTTTTTCTGAAATCAAATATGTTTTTGTTTAAATTATTCCATTTTAATGTTATAAACCTCCAGACTGTGGCTCCATGAAACTGCAAATAAGGAAAAAACAGTTCTTTTCCACTGTGGAATAAACATAAATATATTGGATGACAAAGGGGTCAGTAAATGTTCTTTCTGGGAGTTAATGCTTTAAGTTCAAAATTCACTTCAAGTTTCTTATGCTAAAATATGTCATTTCCATAAGCATGTAGCATTATATATTAATTATAATATTATAGCTGTATGTGTACATACATTTCTAATGTGTCATTGCCAGACAACCTGCATATGAGATGATGGAGACTGACCCAGACGGAGCACCATCTCTACATCCACGACTTTGATAACCGGTCACTTGTGTTTTCTCTATCTGGTTGAGGGCGGCCTGATCGTCCTTTGCCTAGAGCGACAGTTCAGCTTGTTCCAGCCCTGACTTTAGGGTAGACGAGCTGTAGTTGTCAAAGGCTCGTACACACCGGCACGCTTTTCGTTTGCGTTTATCGTCAGCATTTTACGAGATGTTTTTCCACAATTAAACCCAAGCGATTTTCACTGGCTTCAAGCAGAAGAGGATACAAAATCACTCCTTGATGTTAGTTGGCGCGACACAACTTTAAGCTTCCGACACCCGCTTGTAACACAGAAGAAGAGGAGGAGAGGAAGTTCACACGTTTGTTGGTAAAGTTGCTGGTCAGTTGAACAAGCATTGATGGTTGAAGCAGCAGCTCTAGCGATGAAGAAATGATTATTATTCAGCAGAGGAACAAGCAGCTCCACGTTCATATCTCTGAGCATTTTTAATGTGCGCTCGTCTTGACAGTTTAGCGCTTGAGCGCATCCAAGTGCTGTTTACTGTAACTTCAGCAGCTCCGTGCACATGAACAACAGTGCCAATCTGATTGGTGGAGAAGGTTTTAATGCGGCACATGAAAAAAAAAATGAGCATGAGGCGCTTTTTTTATTTAATGATGCTCTTGCGCCTCCAGTTTAGCATGTTGGTGTACACAATCACATTAATGCCCTTTATTTAGTCACGAGTCGTTAAACATTGACGGAAAATGCAAGCAAAAAACGTCTCGGTGTGCACAGGGCTTAAGAGTTAAAAGGCCAGATGTATAAATGCATGCTGGGTTTAATTCACACATTCTTTGCCAATTCTTTTACATGTTTCTAGTTTAGTTTCTTTCTCTGTGAGTGTGTTTTGCTGATGTTTCTTCCTGTCTTATGTAAATAATATGATGCAGTCCTCCAGAAATGACTTTTTCCTCTTTGCCTGAATAAAAATATCAACTTTATAAGTGTAAATAAACGGATGATTTAAAATGTGTTAACTCAGTTATTGTTTATGTTCTTCACAAATAAAACTGGTACATCAAAACCAAACACAAGGTAAGCAGTTATTACTTAAACTAAATAATCCTTTACAAAACTGACACAAGTGCTTTTGCTCAAAGTTAAAGCTGCAGTAGGTGATCCTCTTCAGAAGCATGTGTTGTGCTGGTTGAAAGTCTCTTCACAGTCTAAAGGCTCGTGCACAACGGGACGTTTTTCGTTTGCGTTTATCGTCAGCGTTTTACGAGACGTTTTTCAGTTTTCAAACACAAGCGCTTTTCACTGGCGTTAAGCAGAAGAGTATTCAAAATCACTCTTTTGACGTTAGATGGCGCTGCACAACTATAAGCTTCTGACACCCGCTTATAACACAGAAGAAGAGGAGGAGAGGAAGTTGACACGCTTGTTTATAGTTACTGGTGACTCAAACAAGCATGGATGGTTGAAGCAGCAGCTCCAGCTATGAAGAAATGATTATTGTTCAGCAGAGCAACAAGCAGCTCCACGTTCATATCGCCTCTGGGCCTCTTCTTCATTGTGCGCTTGCATTGACAGTTTTGTGCTTGAGCGCCTCCAAGTGCTGTTTACAGTAACTTCAGCAGCTTCGTCCACGTGAACAAAAGTGCCGATCTGATTGGTGGAGAAGGTTTTGACGGCGCGCGTCAAAACAAAAAAACAAGCATGAAGCGTTTTTTTAAAATGACGCTTTTGCGCCAGGCGTTTTGCGCGTTGGTCTGCACGATCACATTGACGCCCGTTATTTAGCCACGAGGCGTTAAACACCGACAGAAAACGCGAGCAATAAACATCTCTGTGTGCACGGGCCTTAATAGTAATGATTACAGTAAATGATCTAAATGTTTTTTTTTTATATATATATATTTTGGGTGAGGCATAAAACTAAAAAATGTTCATCCAATTAGAGTCAGACCGACATCTCATAATTCCGGTAAGCAGCTCAGACTGTCCGTCAGCAAATGTAGATTTGAACAACTGCGCAGCCGTTTGTACGCACCTCCGCCGACCGCTGCACGTTCATGACAGAGAGCACGCACACGATCGGTAAAAACATGCTGAATCAAAACTTTTTAAAAACCTGATTAAATAAGTTACTTTTGCACGCTGGAGAAAGGACCACACCATGTCTGAAGGATTTCTTAGACAGCTCATGTTCTGTTATAAAACTGTTTTAGCTTCACGCAGAGCTGATAACGTTAGATGTTTTTATAAACGGGTTGTATCTTCACAGAAGTGTTGTTCAGCCACTAAATCTTCTGATGAAAGGTTGATAACTCTTGTCAGTTTCATAAGATCCTTTAACAGAATCGATGATGTAGATTTTAATTAGTTTAACAATAAAACAAAAGTAAATAGCGCTATTCCGCCTAGTCTCTCTCTATATTGTTCACCATGCAACTCTAAATATTCGCTCTGTAATAGCATGTCAGTTTGGCTTGCAAGCCTCCGGACAAGCAGTAGTCACTTTTAACACATGAGAGAGAGGACTCTTTTGCTGTGTTCTTGTTTCAGGAGGCGTGGCTCTAGACGGCAGGGGAGGGACTCTGATTCAGATTTATGCTAAGCTGTTAGCATTGTAAAAGATCACCTACTGCACCTTTAAACATTAAGCCAATCAGTAGTTTCAACTAAATATAGTTCGCTCAACTACAAATTTAAATTTTCTATTTCCCTGCCATCCAGCAGTTCTAAACCTTTATGAGTTGATTTTTTCTCTTTACACTAATAAAGCTATCATGAAGAAAATCAGTAACCACTGACTCTACAGTAGGCAAACCAGCAAATACAATGGAAGCCGATGGTTACAGGTTTTCAGCTTTAATCATGTCTGTACTTGTGTTCCACATCTTAATATTTGAGAGTATTAATTTTATTTAATGTTTATTTATTGTTGCTTTTCTCTATGCACTCAATGTATTTGACTAAATAAAATTATAATAGTATTTACATTTCTTGCTGTTGCTTTTTTTACCTTTATTGTTCATATTTGGATACAAACATCTGTCCAGTAGTTTGTAAATATCTGATGTAACTAATGAAATAAAACTAAAAACTGCAATACATAATGTAGTAACTCATGGGCGTATTGCAGTGAACACGAGATGGATCTGAAATCTCGGAAACTGAGCGCCAAATTGTCGGCAGTCATTGAACCAGCTTGAGGACTTAAACCATCACGATAAAGCACCAACTGATTTCTGCTATTCTGACCAACACTTTGTCCAGATGTTCCGGATAGCCTTCAGCTAACTAGCAAATGATTAATTAAATCAATTAAAATAAAAACAATAAGGCTTTACAGGATCTTCAGCGGGAACCGCCTCTTTTGAATGACTCCTGTACATGATCATGTGCGCGCCTTGGGCACATCCTGCCAGATGTACAATAGAGATAAAGACAAACTAATGCATATGAATGAAAGACAATCTCTGAAAATGTTAGACCTAGGGCAGATGTATCTGAATAATATGCCATAGTTTCCTCATATGCTGTGTTTATTCCAACAAACCAGGTTAATCAATGTGTGTTTTAACCCTTATAACAGAGTAAAATAATCTGTACGTGTCTGAAATGTGTGATGTCTGGTATTGAACGAAAGCTAGTGACATTTGCTATACATTGGTGTAAATGAAAAACCAGTAGTACAAACAGTATTCGTCTTGTAACATTTGATGTAAGATAGTTTCAGTCTTGCAAAAGTTTTACCACGTGAAATCTACATGCAGTCTGTTAAATATTGACCTTTCCTACGTCAGTACGGGGCGTGTCCCCGCCCTTCATGGCATCTGCTCATTGGCAGACAGTGCCATAGTGACGGACTGAACCAGGTCACTTAAAAACACCCTGCAACACAGAAACATTGCGTTTTGCATTAGCTGGTGTAACCCAACCGGTCCTACGCCAACCAACCTGCTCCGAGCTGGTATTGAACCGGCAACCTTCCGCATGGGAGTCTGGTGCCCTACCATGGAGGCTGAAGACCATGGCCTCTAGCATCTGTCGCTAGAGCACCTTTAAAGGTCAGAGGAGTGAGCTTTACCTGCACAGCACACACTAGCTGGCCTCTGTTACACTCACCCCCCTAAACCTCACTCCCATCCGGGTCACGGCACCAATGTAACCCCATTGGTCCTACACCACCCAATCCGTTGCCTAGATACAGGGGGTGTCTCACATTGCTGTTTTCCCTTGTTAACGTCTCTGTTTGACTGATGCAGTGATCTGCTCATATCTGCTATAACTCTTTATGAGCACTTCAAGTTCAGCTGGAGAAAGAATTGCTGATCTCCTTTCAGCGCTCCATTGATAATGCCTTTATATAGTGGCGGTGTGTGCGCTTAACTCAGAGTTGCTCTACTTAAAGTTGATTGAGCTAACTCTGATCTGCTATTCTGAAACCCAAAACTCAGTTTTTAATCTCTTGGTAAATCAACTCAGAGTTCCAGTTTATACTCAAAGTTGGCTAAACCTACTCACTGACACAGGCCCATTATCAGCAGTAAGGGGTCGGCGGCAGTGTAGTCCGTTGGTTTACAGTTAATTCAAACGAATCTATATCCTGAATGTAGGACAGTTTATCAAAAGGACGATCCCTGGCTTGTTTGTTTAGTTCATTGCGGCACCGTGTACTCTCGATTTTCTTGTACTTCTTCAGTTTGGCCTTTTTATAGCATGTATCTCTCTTGCGTTATGTCCTTGAAGTTGTCTCAGGAAGGCATACCTCAAAAATGGCGCAGGTGTGAGGTCTCACACACACACACACACACAACAAACGCGCGTGACTGACAAAGACCGATTGCTGATTGCATTCTGTTCTAAATAATGCGGCCCCTTACCCACAGTGCTCCATCATCTGCATATAGTGCTGCATTTATCCCATGTCCCACTCCATTGAAAACATTGTTTACCATTAAACTTATTTGTTTGCTTATCTACAGCGCGAAACTGCCGAAAATGCTTCAATATAAGAGTTTGGCGGAAATGCGGCAAAATAAAAGTCCCATCATAAAGACCTGCATACAATAGCGACAGGAAAACGAAATGTATGCTAGAATAACAACGCATTACAGAAATATAAAACTGTTGTGTTCAAATGTCCAAAATGAACGGTACAGTCTATAACAGAGGCAGAACAATTGTTTAATGCAATTTTCAGTCGTTGCACAAATGAATCTAAAACAGTTGAGGAACGCATGTTTGGCTTTATTATTAGTTACAGGTACATAACACATTATCCAGCTTCACAACATATACACCGTTTCTTATATTTAAACCTGGTTAACCATTTAAGGAAAAAAATAAGTGACCGCAATATTTACAAAAAGACCCAACATGGAACTGACATTGTTTTCTGAGATGCACAAACACATGTGACAGGGTTCAACAGTCACAGCCTAATGAAAATAAAGCCCTTTAAGCACTTTCTCCAGCACCTATTTTTATTTCCAATACTGACACACAATGTGTAGACCACCTGAAATGTATTCTCAGAAACCCATAAAAACATTGCATAGGAATTTATACAAATAAAAACAATTAATAGTATACTTATTTAATCCTTTATTGATAATTAAAAAAAATAAACCTGCACTAAATGTGCTTGTGAATTTTTTTTTTGTACTCAAGTAAAAAATGCCACTACACTGCTAATATACAATTTTTAGTAAATAATATTATTATTAGGTAAAAGTACAAAGATCTCTTTTAATAAACTGCTCACAGTACTAGTTAATTACTTTAAAAAAAAATCTGATTTCCATTATGGCCCTTTTTAAGTGTAAACTTGTTTGAATGGTTAAATTGCTGAAATCATAAAGATATAAAATGTAGGAAAAACAAATGAAGGATGGTCGATTCTCTTTCCTGACAATTAATCTTTTTTAACAGCACTGGCAAAACTACCACACATACTCTATAGGGCCAGAGACACTTTCTGTCCATTCATGACAATACTTTCAAGCTTGAATTAAAGTATATGATCAAAATATTTCCATTTAGCCTTTTGTTTACATATTTTACACTATTTCCCTTATTTTCTCATTCTTGTCTTACAATAAAGCAAATTTGTTTCTTAAATAGAGTGGAGGAACTATGACGTTACTTTGTAGGCTAATCGGCTGCTAGCATAAAACTGGTTCCCGATAGGATTTTCTACTTGTAAAAGTTTTAAAACTGTTTGTATAAATCTGCCTACATATTATTATTATCATCAGACATATTTAAGTAAGTGTATCGCTTGCGTGCACACAGCCTGCTTACCTTAACAGACGACAGAAATGAGGCGTGAGGAAGTCTATTAAATGCCTGCAAGTTCCATCATGGACACAGAACATTCAAAATTATTTTTATATCACAAAGTACAGCTAACTGCAGCCCATACAGTCACATCTGCTGTACATTTTATGGAGGAGTGTAAATATTGCAGTTATGACACTTAAATGTGTTCAGATGAAGAAAAAAAGACGAAAAATCACTTGAAAATGACAGTTAACATGCATGTATTTTACATTTATTCACACGTTTGCGTTACTAAGAGCAGGACAGAGACAGACTGCACTGCAGTATCTTCATAATAATGTTTATTAAAATAAATGATCAACAAATGAATCTGTCTCGACAGCCTTTACAAGTGAAGGAATTATCTACACACAATCTGAATTCCCAATTAGAAAAACACAACAAACTATAAAATACTCTTCATGAAAATACCTAAATAACAGATAAACCCAAATGCCCAACACAAGTGTGCAGCGCTCCAGACCAGTTCAGCTCGATGACGTATAATGTCCCCGACACCGCCTGTAGTCCCATTTAGCAACTTGATAGCAGCCGTCTTTTTAAAGAAGCATAACCGATTTAATAAGTCAAGACTGATGTAACTGATGTGTTTTATGTCGGAAAATAAAACGTGAAGTATCTTGAGTTTGTGTGAGCCACACACCTTATCTAAGCGATTTTACTGAAACCCCATTCAAAAAACCCATTGACTTTGGGATGAGGGAACAGAACTGCTGAAATGCTAACTCGCCTCCAGGTTTTTGCATACAAATCGACATCATAGTTCCTCCACTCTATAACTGTACATATGGATGTGCACATCGATTCTCCAGAATCGTTACTCAGAAGATTAATTTGGTATTGATGTTTTTTTTGTGTTGATATTTTAATAAATTCTGCATATCTATATGTTTTAGCGCTGTGTACAGGATTGTCAGTGACGCTTTGTATACGAGACGTTTACAGATAGCAGAGCCTACATCCTTTGAAGTTTTGGTTGCATTACTTAAACGTTCGACTCCTACTATTTTGGTTGTAATTTATCGACCACCAAAACTATCTGCTATGAATATATTTTTTAGTGAGCTTGCTAATCTATGAACTCATATCTTCAAAGATTTTGTTGATGGGTGATTTAATATTCATTTTGATAACACCACCAACACCCTGTATAATGATTTTAAATTGATCCTGGACAGTGCCGACCTCATCCAATATGTTAATTTCCCTACACATTCCAAGGGGCATATTCTTGACCTTGTATGCTGTTCTGGTGTTGCCCCAAACAATATTTCCATATCTGATCATCTAATCTCAGATCATAAGTCTGTACTTTTTAATGTCTCTCTCTCTCTCTGGGAAGAGTAAAACCTTTACGCTCAGTCTCTTTCCGCAATATCAAGAACATTGATCATAATATTCTTGATGAAATGATTAACTATTCTGTCAATCATTGTATCTCCACTTCTACTTCTGACTTGATGCACTTTTATAATAATAGTCTGTCTCAAATATTGGATATAACTCACACTGCATCCTATACTAACCCCTCTCCCTGGTTTACACCTGAACTGCGACATCAAAAAGCTTTAGGGCGTCGCCTGGAAAGACTAGGAAAATCTGGTCTTGAAATCCATAAACAGATGTACTCTGACCATCTTGCCGCTAACAAGATCACAATACAAGGAGCAAAATCAGCGTACTACTCATGTCTTATTATGGACACTCGAACTCTAGGACCCTGTTTTATACTGTTGGTAAACTGTTCAGGTCACATGACTCTCTTTCACTTGACCCAACTCAGTGTGGTCCTTACTCCAGCTTTCTCTGTGCCAAGATTGATCAAATTCATCAAGGATTGCTTACATCTGCTTCATCCTCTTATGATAATCATTATGATCATATTCCTGCTGATTTTTCAGTAAGCACTGTTTCTAATTTAACTGCCCACGGTTGATTTTATTACTAAGGAGATCATGAAATCTAAGACTTCCACCTGTTCACTTGATCCCTTACAGACTATTTTAGTTAAGTCCTGTATTAATTCACTCTCATCCTTCATAACATCTATTGTCTGTTCTTCACTATCCATTGCTACCATTCCTTTATCTTTAAAAATAGCTTCTGTCACTCCAATACTTGAAAAGACTGATGCAGATCCCAATGATCAACTATTTTAGGCCAATTGCTAACCTCCCCTTTGTTTCCGAAATACTGGAATGAACAGTAGCAGCTCAACTTCACTCACACCTGCTTACTAATAACATCTATGAGCACTTTCAGTCTGGATTCCGCCCCAAACACAGCACAGAAACAGCCCTCACTAAGGTTGTTAATGATCTCCTCTTAGCTGCTGCTGTTTGTGTATACTTATTCTTTTAGATATCACCGCTGCTTTCGATACCATAAATCATTCAATATTACTGGATCCACTGGCCTCAATTGGAATTGCTGATAATGCCCTCTGCGGCTCTGTCACAATCTTACTTAAGTGACAGAAAACAGGTAAAGGTAAAGAGGTAAAGAATCCAGGTAAAGAACAGTCGCTCTGATGCAGTCTCAGTCACTCATGGTGTTCCTCAGGGATCTGTGTTGGGTCCTCATTATTTACATTTTACCTTTAGGTCATATATTTCGTTCCTATGGCATAAATTTTTACTTTCTTGCTGAATATACGCAAGTTTATATGTCTACTAAGAATGCTCAATCTCAACCTCCCTCCAATCTTACTAAATGTCTGCTAGATAATATGTGTATGCCCAGTAACTTTAAGTTATATGCCAGTAAAACTGAAGCCCTTCTGGTTGGCTCTCTGTTCTTTCTAAAGCTCAATCCTTTACTCTATCAATAATTCTCCAGTAAAGTTTACAGCTCGTTAAAAGTCTCGGGGTTATACTAGATGTCAAGCTTTCGTTTAATTCACACATCAGTAATATTTCACATCTGCATTTTTTCACTTACGTAACATTGCAAGACTTCGCCCTTCACTATGCCAACAGAGTGCTGAAGTGCTTGCTCATGCTCTGGTTACATCAAGGATTGATTATTGCAATTCTCTCCTTTCTGATATCCCTTTTAACCAACTTTCACAGTTAATCCAGAACTCAGCAGCTAGGGTAGTCACCCGCTCGCGTGCTTCTGAACACATAACTCCACTTCTCTTTCACTTGCATTGGCTTCCTGTTTTTTATCGTATACAATATAAAATTCTTTTATTAACTTACAAAGCTCTTCACAACCTGGCACCTGATTACCTCTGATCTTCTTCACTGGTACACTCCTCGGCGCTCACTGAGGTCTTCTGCTGCTGAACTATTGTCAGTTCCAAATGTTAAGATGAAGTCATTTGGTGCGGGGCTTTTAGCTGCACAGCACTGCAGTTATGGCATTCCCTGCCGTTAGATATTCGTCAGGTGGACTCTATCTCCAATTTTAAATCCCAGGTAAAAACCTTTCTGTTCGGGATTGCTTTTAATGATTTTATGGATTAACACTATGATTTATTACTCTTCTGTCTTGTTTTTATAATGTGCCTGTGTCATACTGTAAAGTGTCCTTGAGTGCTCTGAAAGGCACCTATAAATAAAGGGTATTATTATTATAAATAATGTCTACTTTAATGGTGAAGAGATCGCAATTGCATACAGTCAATTGTGCAATACCTGCGCCGGCATTCAGACTGTAGAAGAGTGACAGGTCAGAGGCATGTCAACTCACTGTCGGAGAGAAGACAGCGAGACGTGTGTGTAAATGTTGAAATGGTAGGAAGTATGTCCGCGGTGTAATTACTCTAGTTAATAACATGGACATCTCTACAGTGAAAACTAACAAAATGCATTATTCCAATAGTCTTTTTTTCTTTTCGGTCTCTGCAGCACAGAAAGGTCTTTGTCCCGCCCCTAACATGTCACATAAAACTAGACAAGGTCGACTGTGATTGGCCACTTTTCATGTCAGTCAAATCACGGCTTAGGAACCCGGGTAGTTTGTGCGGGTATTTTTGCATTAAATTGTCACAACAGTTCACAAACATTTGTATTTTTCCAGCATGAAAACGGCATAGAAGTTCTCATTTAAATTTTACACAGTTTTCAACAAAAAACACCAAGTTTTCCAGGCTTTGAGTTTCTAAAAGCCAAATTCAAGCACTTTAAGCATTGTGTGAGCCCAGATTTGAGGTGATGCATAACCTTTTAAACATTGGAGCTATTTTGGGTGTTTCCCTCTAGATTTTCCAACCCAAACTGAAGCTGCCCATACCCACATACAGAGGTGTCCCTCCACAACACTGCCCTCAGTTCACTTTGAACTGACATTTATTCTGGTTTGTGGTTTAGTTAAGGAGTAAGGGTAGTATTTGTAATATATGTTCTGCATTTCTATTGGCTCATTAGGCAAGTTATCTTCGAGGTGGAGTTAGCAAATATTTTGTTTATTGATTTGGCCTTGCTCAGCCCTAAAGCAATTTTTTTGCGCTCATTTCTGTTTTCTTGTCAATACAATCTCCTCCTCCTCACAATAAAACAAGCTTTAAGGCTATTTAAGTCATGACCTGCCATCTGTTTATTTATTTTCTTTAACATTTATGTTCAACCTCAGCCCTGACATTTGAGGTCGTAACACTGAAAAATGAATGTTTGTCATGAACAGTCATGATATAGGCTGCTCAATTCATTTAGATCATACAGTTTACAAAGATACATCATTCGAAACTGAATATTTCACTTTTATTTTCTTTATATTATAATTGTATTTAGCAGGCAATGTTTGTGTTTTTGCTGCGGCATATAGCGGATCTGGAGGCACATCGCTTTACCTTAAAGGTTATTCGTTATTCTTGTTTATTTTGTAGATCCCTGACCGACAAAAATTAAGATATAAATTGTACAAAACGAAATTAGTCCCAAAAATATCTTTCTTCTGTATGCTGTATACTTTTCTACTGTATATTAATGTACGTCCCCATCCGCTACACAGGTGGTTTGTTTCGCTCGACGGTAAAATTTTTTAATTAATGCTCTTCTGTAATTGCTGCTACACAAACCCCTGTGATATATTGGCTACATTTATTTATGAACTTTATACAAAATTATATGCTATAGCCTACTTTATATGCAATAGTGGTCTCATCACCGCGGCCCCAGCATTCGCGCATTATTAGCTTCTGGGGGGAAAAATAAAAAGCTCTACATTTGATCAGCCTTAAAGCCTTTTTGCTGATAATCCTGTGTCAGTTTGACACTGTACATTACACGAGGCTACTTCACAACACTGTCACCTGAAATCAGCGCAAGAGAGGAGAAAAGTGCAGCGCTGAGGACTTGTTTGATTCCTAGATTATGTAGGCTATTTTAAAAATTGATATTATATAAGGACTATTAATAACTGCAATTTTCCAAATGGGAGTTTGCATGTTCTGCCCGTGTTCGCGTGGGTTTCCTCCAGGTTTTCCAGTTTCTCCCACAATTCCAAAGACATGCTGTACAGGTTAATTGTGTAATCGAAACTGTCCGTAATATAGCTTCTGTAAAAAAGACCTACATTTAATCAGTTTAACAATACCTACATTTACAATTTACTGATATTCCTGTGCCAGTTTGACACTGTACATTAAACTGAATATAGTTTAACTCCTTCACACTCCGTTATCTGAACTCAGCTCAAGAGAGAGGGAGAAAAGTGCAGCACTGAGGTAAAATCATATATTCTCAAGTCATAATCGTTAAAATAAAGACTTGTATTAAACATGTTAATAAAAAGATTTGTAGGAATTACAGCGGTGCATTAAAATGCTTATTTTCTGTGGACTGATATATTTGAGCTAATAGGCCTGCTTTATTAAAATAAACCTGAATTAATAAAAAGCCTATGCAGGATTTAAAAATGATTCAGTAAGTGTTTTCAGTAAGTGAAATATTTAGGTCTTTAATTATTTTTATTTTGTTTATTCTGTTTTTCTATACAATCCTGAAAGATTCATGAGCAAAAATAAATGATAAACTAAAATTAGGTGGTGATGACGGTAATAACCACATCACCGCGGTTGAGATCTTATTATGGCGGTGATGCAGTTATCGTCACACTCCGAATGCTGAACTGTATAGTTAATCAACACGGTAACATCTGTATTTGCTCAAATCAGTTCAGTCTATATAGGTTGCTGTCCCTAGTCTTACGCTATCATCAGCAGGTTTGTAGATTTACATTATAAATCAACTGAACTCCCATCATCTGGAGTACACTGAGACTTCACTTCTTTTGTTTTTATGAGCTCAAAAATGACCCCGTTTGACTCTTTAGACAGAATTTACTCTCCCCACAGCCCAGTGCAGTGTGTGTTCATGTCATTCAATGAGATGCTTTTACTTGAAGTTGTCCACTATCAGTGTGTTCAACTGTAATCCTGGTACAGGTAAGAACAGCAAGTTTGGCTAAATAAAATGATCAGAAAACCAAAATCAACTATTTATCTTAAAGACTTTGAAATCAGAAACTTTTAAGTAGCATTTAGAGACAACTTGTACTTCTTGCATTTATAACAGTTAATGCAAAAAAAAAAAAAAAGTCTCACATAAATCCCTTTTAAGTTCAATAAAGTAAAAAAAAAATAAATAAAAAATCATACTCCTATAATCCTGTTGAACTGCCAAACACTTAAAATTCACTGAAAATAAAACCACAGAATCGGGCTGGGTGTCTCGCCATATTCTCTCCAGAAGAAAATCAAAGACACTATAAGCCTGACCTGCATTAAAACAGCCGTATTACTTAATACAGATTTGCACTAATAATCTGACCTCACTCTGCAAATAAAACAATGCACCTGCAGACATTTCCTACATACAGGGCTTTATTTGTGCCAGAACACGCCGGATCCAGAACCACTAAAATCTGATCCGGCACCTCTTTTTACTGATCCCCCTCCTCAACCGCCCTTCTCCCCCGTCCGGTGCTCACTTTCGCTTTCTTCCGCGACTCCCTAACCCTCTTTACAGTCCTTCGCGACACCCACTTATATTACTTTTCCTGGTAATAAGCTTTCTTACAATCCCTCATCTAGCAAGAGTAAATCCACTGTGTTACAGAGCTAACGGTGTCCTCCTCCCGCTCACCTCAATCTCTCGTACTGCACTGAACAACTCTCCCGCTCGCTGTAATACTACCGTAGCATAGTGGGCGGAGCTGAGAAAAATCAACCAATCACAATGTCTTATCCTTTACCCGCTCAACAATTCCTAGGCAGAGTTCCTATGTTCAGGATTGATGCAGCATTATGGCTGGAGAAATGAAATAAACACTATAAAACAATACTGGAGTCAAATAAATGAGTAATTATAAACAATAACGCACCATAAAGTGTTTATAATGGGGTTAGACCAAATTACATGAGTTTTTTCTTTTATTTTTATGGTAAAGTGTTCTTAATTTGAAGCACTGACTCTCCTCCTCTGACAGTACACAGAGCTGTGTTAGTCACAATGTCACTTCTGTATTCTGGGTTAAGTTTGTTAAAGGGAAAGTCTGCATCTAGAAAACACAAGGAAGCCAAGGCTCTGAGCTGTAAACCAACAGAGAACAGGCATCAACAAAGCACAGGGGATAGAAGAGTTTAAATACACCGGTAATTAACGAGACACACCTGGACACAATCACAGCGGGGACCAGGAACCAGACTGCCCCAACCACTGCTCACAGTCCACAACAGAGCAGAGACAACTCTAACACGGTCATTACTTATAGTAGACCTTCAGACTCGAGACATCAAAATAGATAAAGAGGTTATGTCTACAGGAATGAGACTTTAGACATTTATATTAGTCAATGTACAGTCAGCATTGAAAATATTTACAGACAAATTAAAGATCAGGTTTTTACAGGGTGTCCGCAGGCTCTTAAAAGTTGATAAATCAATTATGAGAAAATTAAGCCCCTTAAAAGGTTTTTAAAAGTCTTAATCAGGTTTTTGCGAGGTCTTACATTTTGTTCAAGCGTTGTCTGAAGTGTTTGACTCCAAGAAAGCATCAATATATTTATTTTCCTCATATTAACCACAGCGTGCTCGGCAAAGTCGCTTCATCTGGGTGATGTCACGTAAAATGCGACAAGCGCTGGAAGGTGATGTGACGCTCTCCACATGTAGCGGAATTATAGAGCGAAACAGACGACAAAATGGGAAAATGTACGTTTGCGAACTCCTGTTTGGAGAAACAAGAGTCTAAACAATGGCTGAAACCTGCCGCTGAAAACATCCGCAAGCCCTACTGTACATATTGTGAAGAGAAAATTAGTATATTGTCGATGGGCATAAAAAAAAGAATTTAATGAAAAAGTCCCACATCAGGGTATTTACAGAACTAATTAAATTAAATTTAATACATTTTACTACCTTTTTGAATACCCTCCAAAAATGTTTGAGAACAATGTTTGAGAAAGTGATGAGAACAACACACTTTATTTACGTTTTGCCTCCTGCAATCAGGCAGAGGGTATACTTATTCTAGATGGGCACGGTCCAACAGATATTTGGATTCATTTGTTCCAACTGCAGTAGGGTTACTAAACAAGCTTTAAGTTGTTTTTTGCTTCATGATTAATGTTATTGTTTACTGTTATTTTGTTTTATTATTTTAGGAGTCTGACTTGTTGCTGTCAACTGTCGGCTATTGCTGTAAACCCAATTGCCCTTCGGGGACAATAAAGACATTCTAATCTAAAAAAATGGAGTAACATATTGCAGATAACTTACACGTCTGCGTAAAGCTGAATGATTAATCAAGATGTCTCAGTGGGCCTTTATCTAAATTTTTTATCTAAAGCCTTACAGTAAGCATCAGCAGACATGCTAAACAACTTAAACATTACTAAAAACAATCATTGACCAAACAAGTTAAAACGCAATAGCGAATATAAAAGAACAAAATAAAAACATGATAAAAAAATTGTTAAGTAAAAGCCAGCTTAAAAAGATGGGTCTTTAGACGTGATTTAAAATTGTGAAGACTATCACTGCTCATAATATCTACTGGAAGTGAGTTCCATAGCCCAGGAGCCATAGAGCTAAAAGATCTGTCTCCCATTTTGCTCAGTCGAGTGCGAGGTGGTGCCAGAGTGAAGTTGTTAGCTGACCTAAGGGTACGAGAAGGGGTGTAGATATGGAGAAGTTTAGTGAGATATTGAGGAGCGAGATTAAGAAGTGCCTTAATAGTTGGAAGTAATATTTTAAAATCAATTCGATACTTTACTGGAAACCAATGAAGCTGATAGAGGAGTGGTGTGACGTGCTCGTGAGATGGGGTCCTAGAGATGACACGAGCTGCATGGTTCTGAACCAGTTGGAGTTTATGGAGAAGTTTGGAAGGAAGTCCAGAAAGAAGTGCATTACAGTAGTCAAGACGTGAAGTAACTAATGCGTAGATAAGAATGGCTGTGTTATTAGTCGTGAGAGAAGGGCGGAGACGAGTGATATTACGCAGGTGGAAATATGCAGTACGTGTAATATTATTAATGTGACATTCAAATGAGAGTGTGCTATCCAAGATGACACCCAAACTCTTTACCTGCATGGAGGGAAAAATTGTACTGTTATCGATGTTTATAGTGAATTTATCAGCTTTATCCAAAACACTTTTAGTGCCGATGAGAAGGGCTTCAGTTTTGTTGCTGTTTAATTTTAAAAAGTTATCTGAAAGCCAGATTTTTATTTCAGCTAAACATCTACTCAAAGCAGGAGGAGGAAAAGAACAGGAGGGCTTGGTGGACAGGTAGAGTTGAGTATCGTCAGCATAACAGTGAAATTGTATGTTGTATTTACTGAAAATGTGACCAAGAGGCAGTAGAAACAGTATATGATGAACAGGAGTGGACCCAGTACAGAACCATGTGGGACACCAGTAGTGACAATCTGTGATTTTGACTTAAAATCTTTAATTTGAACAAACTGAGTACGATCTTCAAAATATGACTTCAACCATAAAAGAGGGGTGCCAGAGATCCCTAGTGAGGCAAGCCTATTCAAAAGAACCTCGTGCGAAACCGTGTCAAAGGCTGCACTCAAGTCCAGGAGAATAAGAATTGACAGTAAACCAGAGTCTGCTGCCAGTAGTAGATCATTAGTGATCCTGACAAGAGCAGTCTCAGTGCTGTGGTTGGGACGAAAACCAGACTGGAAGAGCTCAAACAAATTTTTATTAGCAAGATATTTATGAAGGTGAGACGCAACACATTTTTCCAGTATTTTTGAGACAAATGGCAAATTGGAAATTGGTCTATAGTTGGCCAAATTGGATGAATCAGCTCCAGGTTTTTTTAGTACTGGGGTGATTACAGCAGTTTTAAGTAAAGATGGGACAGATCCAGAATCCAGTGATTTGTGAATGATGTTAGTAATCAGTGTGGACAATGATGGAAGACAGGTCTTAACTAAGCATGTAGGAAGTGGATCAAGCAGACAGTTGGTAGTTTTAGATTTCTGTATATGACCAACTATTTCAGCGGTAGATGGTAAGGTAAAAGTATCAAAAGAGAAATGTGTGATGATTTCAGAAACATTTTGGCTGAAGTCAGGGGCTGAACTATTTGTATGTAATTGATGATGAATGTCCTTAATTTTTGTTTCAAAAAAAGACAGGAGGCTGTTAATACTCAGTTGAAGAAGAAAGTGATGTGTCAGGAAAACTTAATGATTTTTTAACTACAGAGAAGAGTAATCTAGAGTTACCCTGACTAGATTCTATTCTGTTAGCATAATAGTCAGATTTTGCTTTAAGTAATGCTTCCTTATAATGATGAGCATATTCTGTAAACATTTCTTTGTGGACAGTTAACCCAGACTTCTTATACAACCGTTCCAACCTGCGACCTTTAGTTTTGAGTTGATGCAGATCAGAAGTAAACCAAGGAGCAGAAACAGAAAAAGAGACAGTCCAGGATTGTAAAGGTGCAAAAGTGTCCAAAATTTCAGATAGTCCATTATTGTAAATAGACACCAGAGCATCAGCAGAAGATGAGTCCACATTGTATGCCAAACTATTAAGTACATCTGAAAAATGTAGTAAATCAATGTTCTTAACGTTTCTAAATTTGATTGTCCGGGGTGACTGCAATTTAAAAACTGCAAGCTGAGCACAATAAGACACTAAGAAATGGTCAGATATAAGAAGATCAGAAACAGTACATTTGTTAGGGATTATTCCAGAGCAACAGATGAGATCAAGGGTATGGCCTTTAGTGTGTGTAGGGAAATTAGCAAATTGCTGCATTCCAAAGCTGACCAAGCAAGATAAAAAGTCGATTGTATTAATATTGTTGCCAGCATCAATATGAATATTAAAATCACCCAGCATAATAACATTAGGAGACATTAGGAGGCATAATAACATAAGGATAACATTATGGACTAATATAGTAGAAGGGAAGACTGATTCAGCACACTTTTCGAAAAATCAAAACAGGTCGCACTACAGCCATTATATGCAGTCGCACAAACGCTCCCAAATATATCATGTGGTCACAGAGATTAAATTTCAGGCACAAAAGCCACCAAAATGGTCACAATTCCGAGCCATGGTGTGTTGACATTGCGGCTCTGTTGTCAATCTACCACATCACCTCACATGATATTGCTCAGGTCCTACTCTCAACAAATAAATAAATCCATGCAGATTTGAGAATAAAGGCCTGCTCTGAATACAAATTGAGAATTAATCTAAAAAATTGGACTTGGAAATGTAATACCTTGTCAGATGATGCATTTTATTTTTTTTATACTTTTTAAAGGGCACATAGGTTACCCCTATTTTCATATTTAATAAAAGTCTTTTGTGTCTCCAGAATGTGTCTGTAAAGTTTCAGCTCAAAACACCCCTCATAGTATTTATTAGAGCTGTCTGAAGTGTCTGTATTGTAGCTGGGAAAAGGTTGTTGCTGTTTTTTTGCACTGAGCCTTTAAGGCTAGTCCTCCCCGCCCACCGTTCCCACGTGCCTGTCAGCAACATGCCTCAACACGCCCTCGGCTGCCTCAGGAAGCAGATCTCACGTAACGTTTCTGAGAAAAACTAGAGTAAGAACTTTACCATCAGTATCTGATGCATTTTCTTTGTGGAGTTGCAACAATGAGTTCACGCACACACACACAGCGCAGACACACACTGTTATGAAGGACTGGGTTGCACTGGTTAGTTACGGTGCCAATCGTCTCTGTGTGTATATTAACACTTCTAATGTCCAATAACCATGAAAGAAAAACACAGACGTACTGAATTGTAGGTGTTTACTTAGAGGATATATTAATTCTCAAATATTAATATTATTCAAATGAAACAAAACATACATCAAATTAGCGAAGGCCTGCGCAAATAATAATGAAAGCAAAGTTCACAATATATGATGTAAAGAAATAATGCTGACTGCTCACAAATCAATAATAAGGAAACTGTTTTAAAGTCCTTTACATATTCAGACACAGGAGGGTGAATGAAGCTGGTGTTTGAGCTACAGTCTCAGGGCCGCTGGTGCACAATGAATCCTCCCGCGATGAGAAGAGCAGGAATTTCAGTCAGTAGTGGATGTTGCTGAATTATTATGATGCTGCTTCATGCGACTCTTGCACATGTGTGGTTCTATAATGAACAAATTAACGTGGTCAGTAATAAAGTTGTATAATTGTATGATGGACACCAGCAGCGCTACAAATGTGTCCTAGCCATACAATATGCATGTAGAGTATAGTAATGCAGACATAATTAAATACTCAAACATTACATGAATAATGCAGAAGCTGTACATCAATTAAACAAAAATTACTGACAGTCACAGTAGTATAATATGATATACTGTCGAGTGAAACTCGCATTTCAATGACGCACTTGCAAAGATCGTCACGAGCGAGACTTCTGCACAACCTATGAGCGTTATTAAAGCCCGTCCGCTGTTATCCTTTTATAATACACTCTTCTGCAGTTCACAACGTGAAGGTGCTTCAGAACGAGACGATAATCTACTGTTTAACGCCATTACAGATGAGATTGCAGGACCTCTGCTTTCACATCGCCATTCCTGAACTGATTCACTTTCGATTTATCATTCGGTTGACTCTGAACTGAACTCATTCGCAGACGCTTGCTTAATTCGGTTGATTCTGAACTGAACGGATTCGTGGTGGCGCGACTCACTAAATACGCCACACCTTTTCTTCAACATCAGAGAGGATATAATTGTCATACAACACCTATTTTAAATGTGCATAACTTAATAATGGCTTTTTTACACACACACACACACATAGCGCAGACACACACACAGTTAAAGACAGTGAGAGAGACACGCTGCTGTGCTGATGAAGTGAATTGCTGTACTTCATTACTCATGTGCAAAAGTTTTAAAACATGTTAATCTTGTAAAGCTCACTCTTGATCACGTCTGATGAGCAAACTGAACAGTCTCTTTATTCCCGGTGGCTTTGCACTCGTCCTGTCTTGTCGATGTAATTATATGCATCACTATGGAAACATGTTAATGCGTGCAGCTGTCAATCAATATTGGTGGGCGGGGGGGGGTCGCACTCCTACATCAAGTTGCGGTCGATCTGAAAACTGATCCAATTGGTCCACCGATTATATGTTGTTAAATTGAAAAAAAAAAGGACTGTATGTGTTTATATCAGCCCAATATGACAGTACATACACTATACTTACCCACATGTATGTCCAAACAGCTTGAAAAGTAGATTTTTCACCATAGGTACCCTTTAATGCAAGTGGTGCTCGCTGCAGAGCCATTTGAGGAGAGGTGAGCTCCAGCGAGGGGGAGCTTAAGCTTGAGCTCCACCTTTTTTGCACTTCTTCTACGAGTGATGTCACTGGGGGTAGGGTTAGGGGTGGAGTTGGTGTACGCATTAAAACAGCTTACAGGAGGAGGAGCAACAGCTCATGCTCCCCCTCGCTGGAGCTCAGCTCTCCTCAAATGGCTCTGCAGCGAGCACCCTCTCCTTTAATGCGCTTAATTTTGGCCAATTTCATTTACTACCTTTTACAACCCCACAGACACCGGCACATGCAGGGTGCCAGCCACAAGGCTGCTGTTGTCCACAGAGAATGGCAGCTTTCCATCGCCAGTTATTCTGCACTAGGGCTCCTCGATTATGGGAAAAATCATAATCACAATTATTTTGGTCATAATTGTAATCACGATTATTCAAAACGATCATCAGCTGAAGTCCAAAATATTCGTTCTCCAGTGAATTTATTTTTGTATATGAATATTTCCCAAATGATGTTTAACAGAGGGATTTTTTTCACAGTATTTCCTATAATATTTTTTTCTTCTGGAGAAAGGCTTGTTTGTTTTGTTTCAGCTAGAATAAAAGCAGGTTTGAATATTTTGAAACCTATTTTAATAGCTCAATATTATTAGCACCTTTAAGCAATATATATGTTTGATTGTCTGCAGAAGAAACTACTGTTATACAATGACTTGTCTATTTACCCTAATTAAGCCTTTGAATGTCAATTTAAGCTGAATATCTTGAAAAACAACTAGTAAAATATAATGTGCTGTCATCATAGCAAAGATAAAAGAAATCAGTTATTAGAAATGAGTTATTAAATCTGTTGTTTAAACTGCGCTTTAAGCATCTTCACTGTATTTTTGATTTTATTATTGATTAATGATAAAAGCAGTCGGCAGCAGCAGGAATATCGCACGCTGTCACTTTAAGAGTGCGGCTCTGATATAGTTTCTCTTTCTCGTGTCTTTTGATTCTCAACTTGTTAGTTTATTACACAAATGAGGGTTAATATGAATTTCACCATTAAAGCACTCACATTAAGATCGCGTTAGATGTGTGTGCTCTGCTGTCTGAGGCTAAGCGCGGCGCGCGCGCAAACAAACACACGCTACCTGTCAGAGGCTAAGCACGGCGCGCACACACACAACAGCATGTCCTCTTTTGCGCTTTTAAAAATGTGAGTGATGCGCATCCCGTGCTGCTGAAGTTACATTACAGCTCATGCTTTTAGTCATTTTCACATGGAACTGAGCTTTGCAGAGGCAAAGAGTTTTCACACGTGTACAACTGGGAAGGGGGCGGTACGTGATGGAATAATCGTTTATCTCGATTAATGGTTTTTCATAATCGTTAAAAGCCAAAATCCAAATCGGATTTTCGATTAATTGCACAGCCCTATTATGCACCACCAGCCACGCCACTTCCCAACACGACAGCTGACCTTGTCGAAACGGCTATGACAGCAACCTCTGCCCTGACGTCTACTGACATCAGGGTGGCTAAGAGCGGCACATCAGCAATGTGCGCGGAGGTTATCTGGGCACTTTACACTGCGGCGAATCACCGCTCACTGAACTCAAATGAAGGCATTCTCATACATGCCACCTGTGGCAAGGACAGAACTGGGTACATCATGAGATTTGGGCTGGCACCCTACTTTAAGCAGCAGCTCGTTGACACCATCAACAAAGCTGGCTTGTTTGTGTTAAGGCTCGTACACACCGGGACGCTTTTCGTTTGCGTTTATCGTCAGCATTTTACGAGACGTTTTTCAGTTTTCAAACACAAGCGCCTTTCACTGGTGTCAAGCAGAAGAGTATTCAAAATCACTCCCTGACGTTAGATGGCGCTGCACAACTATGAGCTTCTGACACCCGCTTATAACACAGAAGAAGAGGAGGAGAGGAAGTTGACATGCTTGTTGCTAAATTTACTGGTGACTCGAACAAGCATGGATGGTTAAAGCAGCAGCTCCAGCTCTAGTGATGAAGACATGATTAATGTTCACAAGAGCAATAAGCAGCTCCACGTTCACATCGCCTCTGGGCCTCTTCTTCACTGTGTGTTCTCATTGACAGTTTAGCGCTTGATCGCCTCCAAGTGCTGTTTACTGTAACTTCAGCAGCTCCATGCACATGAACAAAAGTGCCGATGTCATTGGTGGAGGTTTTGACGCCGCGAGTCAAAACAAAAACAAAACGAGCATGAGGCGTTTTTTCTAAAATGGCGCTTTTGCGCCTGCCGTTTTGCACGTTGGTGTGCAAGATCACATTGACGCCCGTTATTTAGTCACGAGGCGTTAAAACGCTGATGGAAAACGCGAGCGAAAAACGTTTCGGTCTGCACAGGCCTTTAATGTTCAACGAGTCTCTGAATCAGTCATTAAATTACCAGCAGCCTGACGAACATGATCGTTTTTAGGAAATTGAATGTGTTAAATGCAGTTATCTGGGCTCTCGACTCCTGGAACATGGAACAGCCCAAGACCTGATGCATCACATCAGGGTAAGTGTATTTTCTAATTTAGTAGAATCTCATTATTTGTGTGCGTGTTCCTTAAGCAGCACTTGTTTTATACTAAATCTTAAATTTAACCATATAATCATTATTTACATAATTTAATTTCATATATTAAAGCACTTTGTGCTGCATTATGTATGAGAAGCGCTATTTATATATATATATATATATATATATATATATATATATATATATATATACATTTAGTTTTGATTGCCTGTGTGTTTCAAGAATGCACATTTTGGGATTTAGCCGTTCACTGGACTGTGTCGCTAAACTCAATATGAGGCAGCTTGTCTCCATCAGTCCGGTTGGCCCTAATGTTAACCAGAAGAAACAAGAGAGCTGTTTGGATCTCAGCTGGTCAGAAGCTGTGGGCTTCACTGTCCGCAATGCAGTGTAGGCAGGCTTTACCATCTGGCAACTGGACAAGCTCTTTCAGGCAGTGCATCTTCTTTTGCTAGAAGGGAGGACTTCACTGCCTTGACTGGGTCCTGCTTTCCACTGCTATTGTGTGGCCTCAGATGGGTTGAACCTCCCTGTAGCAGAAAGGCCGGTTCAGGTTTGTTCGATGATTATGAAGGTATTGTGTTTTACTGTTTACTAACTCGTCAGTTTTTGATGGTGTTACATTTTCAATAATATTCTATATTTCTGTGTATATATTTAATAGGATTATGTAGGCAATGTATAGGCTACAGTGATCAGCATATAAGTTCACCTCTTCTGAATTCATGTGTTTAATAGGCAGCTCTACAATATTGTATTTGTGCATATAGTTGATATTTGTTCATTGGGATAAACCCTTTGAGATCTACCATCTCATTTTCAAGGGGGTCCCACAATTAATCTCAATCACACAATAAGAGCACAAGAAGACCATAAATAATTTACACAACATCCAAAAAATATGACAACATCAAAAAATAATAAATAAACAAAGTAAAAGAAAACAATAATAATAAAACAAGTAAAGAAGGGGGGGGGGGGGGGTGGAGTAGTATACATACACACATACATATATATATGTGACTGTGTGTAGGCACTGGGATGCTGAAGAATGCTGCGAGTCAGGTAGGTGTGGTCACTTAAACTTCTTTTATTGTCCTGGGACAAACACAGCACCAAAGATTTAGTTGGTTTGCAGCTCTGGTGATATCAGTGTCAGCAGAGAGGCTTCTTAGAACTGCTGGTACATTACATTTCGTCTAAACTTATACATTGTCATGTATAGTGGTTATAAATGTAAATAAAACATACATGAAAATTAAATAAAACTGCCTCTATTCATCTCTCATCCAAATCACTATTTCAATACAGTAAACTTTAGTGAAAATAAACAGTAAGCTTATGTGACCAATAATCAACACTTTTTAAGAACAGAACGACAGAACAGAATAAATACTCATAAACAGCAAAACACATAATTCAAGCACGTGGAATATGTAGCATATGTGCTACAGCTAACACAGAACATCACAAAATAGTAGTTAAACATACCTGGGAGAAACACAGCACCAAAGATTTAGTTGGTTTGCAGCTCTGGTGATATCAGTGTCTTAAAGTGAAATAAACAGAGTTTAAACGTTTCACAAATGCCTGATAATTAATAACTCATTAACCAGCGATCACCAAAGCAGCTTACCAGCAGAGAGGCTTCTTAGAACTGCTGGTGAATTACGTAGCAACGCCCCCTACTGTGATGGACGCTATTGCAGGTAAAAACCAATGGTAAGTGTTCCCAATTGAACCATGAATTTAACCCTTATTTTAACTCCGTTACATATATATATATATATATATATATATATATATATATATATACAGATCAGTAAATCAATCACCAAATAAATAATAACATCCTCGGGAAAAACAGGTACAATCCAAAGTAAAATATGATAGCAGTCTGCTTAAAGACCTTAAATGATGCAACGGATCGAATGTTCGCAGGTAAATTATTCCAATCTGTTGGACACTTAAACATAAAAGCTCTTTTACCCATAGATTTTTTTTACAACGAGGACCAAAAAATAAGTCTGAACAGAATGTCTAACTTGATAATTTAAGCAAATACATACAAAATATTGTTGTAAATAGTATGTTTACTCAAAATGAAAACATTTAAATATAAATTGAAGCCAATGAATATGTCGTCTTGTGTGCAAAGATGGCCACTGCAACAGATCATACATTAAACAATGATGTGTATAAAAAGAACAACCCAGAACAAATCTGCAAAGTCTATTGTACACCGGTTTAAGGGGAGCAAGATCTCATTTTGATGCAGTCTGATAAAGAATATCGCAATAATCAAAAATTGGCTAAATAAGTTGAAGAGCAAGTTTCTGGCGAACACTAAATGAAAAACTATGCCTAGACCGATATAAGGTACTAATTCCGTTTTCACTTCCTGACCCAACATGATCTTTGTGTTAGCCATAACCAAAATATAAATAAAGTTACACACAAATGACACCTGTCAATCACTTCATTTACACAGGACTCTGGCATGAACATGCAGTGATCTGTGTCAGCATAATGGCTTCTCCCACAGCTGCAGGAGATGAGAGTATGTTTGGAGTTCACTGTCATTTGTATTGTGATTGATAATAACTTTCTTATTTTATTATTATTATGAGGAAATAATAACACGTACAGATGCTAGATGACCAGAAATTTTATCTCGTCCACCTTAAAATATATTTGTGCGAGTGCAGATGTAATGGATGTCCTTCTGCGTTGTGTTTGTTGGTTTAAAAGAAAGGATCCATACAGCAATGTGGTCGAACTTGAGTTTATTCTTGTCTCTCTGTCTCATAAAGAATATAACAGACATCAGTCCCACAAATCTTCACAGCACAGCAATGTCTGTTGATCAGTACACCATTTTTAAACTCATTTGTTCTTCTTTTAATATGAAAATGCAGATATGCTACATAAACCTTCTCAAAAATAAATGTAAAGTGTCAACCCGATTAAATTAAAGCACTAATTCACATTTTACATATATAATTTATATGTAATAAAAGAAAAAGAAACAAAATAATGAACATATACAGAATTTAATTTAGACTAGCCATTGTGCTCATTAAACTTAATTTATATGAAACGCTCCACACTCAATTATGATCCAAATCTGTTTCCCTCACAATAATGATACAATAATTAACCTTACTGAAGATACTGAATCATCTAAACATCCATATCAATGTAATAATATAGGCATTTATAAGAGGAGCCGAAAAACGCACCTGTCTGTTGGACGCCATCTCACAAAGTGAGCGCGCACCGGAAACTACATCAGCTATAATCCTGCGCCTACGCGGTCATACTCGCTTATAAATACCTATATTATTTTTCACATGGATGTAAAGAGAACACTATCGAAACTTTAAACACTGAAATAAGAAGAATGCAAAATATTGAAGTAAAAGGAAAGTAATTAATTGTCATGTTTATTTCCTTTAAACCGCCTTTCAAAATAAAATACCCTTCCAATAATAAAAAAAAGGAACCAATAATCTAGTGCAACACACACACACGCCACACAGACATTGTTGCCGTGTGACCTGTGTTCACTGCAGAATCCTCACTGTGCACGCAGATTTACAAGACGTTTATGCAGAATGCATCTTTGCACCTAAAATCTCCAAACGCAGCCCTCGGGAACAGATTATTCAATTCAGCTTTATTTGTATAGCGCTTTTACAATGTAGATTGTGTCAAAGCAGCTTCACATAGATGGTCATAGTAACTGGAACAGTGTGGTTCAGTTTAAGTTTAGTTCAGCTTAGCTCAGTTCAGCGTGGGTTGAAATCATTACTGTGAGTCCAAACACTGAAGAGCAAATTAAACAGTTGTTATGTGAACTTAAAGTAAAAAACAGCCTGCACTGCTTGCCCCGCCTTTGTGCTCTTCTTATTGGCTCACTGCTCTAGAACTGAACGGGAATGATTGGTTAATATTGGCTGTCAATCACTCAGTCAACGCCTTCTGCCTTCAGATGACAGGAGCTACAACCGTGAAAAAGTGAAGCGCTGAAGATGAGAGAATGAAAATAACACTGACAGAAGTGCAAAATGCTAATTAATGCTAAAATGCTAATTAAAGGTCACTTCAGTTGTTCATTTTTTACCATCAGCAAAGAGTAGAAACTGCTGAGAACAGGAACATAAGAAAAAATATTGTTAATTGAACAACTGCTAAAGGTTTAGTGTCCAAAATTTCAATTTCACACAGCTTTTTGATGAATTTTTGATCCAGTTGAGCTGAAAAATAGCTGGGCAGCAGAAATAATTTATTGTTAAGTTAATAAAAATGTGCAGTATGGTTAGTACAGACATTTACATGATCAGAGCTATTTCATCTGTGTTTGTATCATAAGAAGATTATGGCTGTATTAGTGTTCCCAAACATTATTAATTTTATAATAATATATATTGCACATATTATATTTAAAGGTTCAGGACAGCCTGGAGAATTTTTTTTTATATTAACAGATGTGTGTGTGTTGAGCATCAGTGAAGACGATGTTAGCACCTGTCAGCTGTAATTGTGGGGAAAACTGGATAATGTTGAGCTTTTGTTAGCTAATTTCAGCTTCCGGGTTTAAAATGATTTTTGGGGCGGGATCAAAATCGGCGACGTATCGCAGTACTGCAAGTGCAATGATGATGCGTCGGTTTCTCATTATTATTCATAGCGGAGTTCTCTTATCCTATGAGAAGAGCCGGCTGCTTAATTATTCATGAGAGCATGTGCATTCCGAAGGCAAGACAGACCTACCAGTTTGAAGCAAGCTGTGAGACTCAGACCAACGGCACGCAGTAGACGTTCATGAAGGCTCGTATGTGTTTGTTTCCATGATCCACGGGGTTTGTCGCATGTTTTTTCCCCGCGATCTTGTCAGGGCCGATCATACAGCAAAGCTGTGTGTGTGCTGCTAGCATTTTTGTCGGGAGAGCAGCGCGAGAATTGAAGAATGGCGAACATTGACTTTTATCAGGAGTTCGTTCACATTCAGACACATCACTGTGCTGCTGTGTTCGCCTAAATCCTCTATATTACCAGCAGGACTAATGGTTAAAATAGACAGGTCAGGAGAGCTGCTGCACTGAGTCTGCATTCAGATCTATAATAGACCCGGGGGTTGAGGGAGAATCCTCATTTATAGTGTTTACATGAACACACTTATCTTTATAATGATATAAATTGTGGTTGTCTGTATATAAAATTATGAATAACAAATGTAGCAGGGCATTAAATCACTGTTTATTTCTTTGCATTTTAACGTTGTGAACTATAAACTCATGCGTCTCCTCACGGTTTGTCTCAGTTTGTGAGCTAACTGACATCAACAGAGTTTTGTTCCCCTTCTCCCCTGCTGTCCACGCCCACTCCTGCCCTGTGCTCGCGGAGCTCCGCCCATTAATCATGCATCTGAAAAAATTCTGAAGTAGACTTTAACCGAAAGTGGGGGGTGTCATGACCCTTTAACATAAAAATACTTGCAGAGGCTGATTGAAACACACCTTTTCCCCACAGCACTTGAAATAATATAAAATGACTTTTAAGAATAATTTTATTTATCAAAATTCATTATATTTGCAGATTTGCACAGATTCCACCCTACTGCCCACATGGGGAAATTAGACAATGTAAATAACAGCAAACTGATGTGCAAAGCTGACACTGTTTATCAGAGCACTTATCTTTCTGGCCTTTTTAAAGAGGTAAACATGGGAATGTCTCTGATTAAATTTTCCTTCTGCCCCAAAAGTAATACCATTCTTTCTGTTAAACTGTAATGGCCATCAGCAGCAGAATGATTACTTATTCTAATTTAACAGACAATGAAAACAACAAACATGTTGAGCATTTTACATGACACTGTTCCTTTCAGAGTGTTGAAGTAAAAAAATGAAATAAAGAATAAGAAATCCACTATTTCCGGGACATGTTCGGCGATTTAGAAATCTTGGCTGAATGCAATTTTTAAGTCCCAAATAGAGCACATGTCCGGGAAAAAGATAATGTATTGTAGGCTTTTTTCCCGCGTGTCCTCGCACTCTTCTCAAAGCTAAAGTCAGAGCAGGTGTCCAGCGCGTCTCTGTGGGCCTGCTGCAGCAGCAGAGCCCGCGAGTCTGTGCCTGAGACTTTTCTCATGCACACAGAACCGGGCTGCTGAGGTAAAGTCTGATGTGTGGGAAGCGCTGGTGATGAATTGGGTATCACACTGGATGAACCACGATATGCCAGGACCGAATTGAGGCTCGCACGATGTGTGCTACGTCGCCATTCGGTGCCTTATGGTGCGTAGCAGCCTTATGCAAAACAGTGTAAAGATCGCTTGACGTGAAGTAAATAAACCAGTAACGTTAGAGATGTGTCGTTGTTGCTAGCGTCAGCGTGTGCTACCGTCACAATAGATTTCTATCGTAATACACCATAACTAAGTGTGAAGAGCATGTTAAATCTTAGAGACTTTGCTAGCAAGCAGTGTTGTGATCACCTGGGCTTTGCACGCTGGCTCTGGACGCTGCTGGATAGAATAGCTGTAACGGAGTTTGGAGAGTATCAGACCGCTTATATCGGAGATTTTTAACGCAGTCTGATATAGTTTATTTGGACAGATATCGGACGAATTTCCAATATCAATATCGAATCGGAACATCCTTAAGAGACATGTTGTCTTGATTATTATGCTTTAGTTAGTGAGGTACACTGTCATTATTCGGCAGCGAGTAGCAGGGATATTTATACTTGTAGATTTAAGAGTGAAACAGGTAAAAAGTCTTTATTGTGCGCTAGCTCTGTGGCTTGGACTGCATTGCCTATGAGTTTTAAAGAGATTCAGCTCGAGTGTTTTTACAAGAGAAATGGTGGTTTTACGGTTATAGTTGAGGATTTTTGCTGTGCTGAGCTGATGATGTTTGCACTGCATTTATGATTTGCTCGTTCATTTTTTAAGATCATCGAGGACCACACTGGAAATAAGCCTGTGGCGTTTGTGTATTTTATCCTCGACAGTTTTTAAAATATGTATTGGTCAATTAAAATCAATCAAAATGGTGACTGAGTTGGCAGTACAGCAAATAAACACACTCCTACACAATAATTCAACATGAATTTCAGCCTGAAATCCCCTTTAACATAAATCAGGCGTTAAATATAGTGAAGGACTCTTCAGCTATTTCCCATAACTTATAGCAAATTAAAATGCTCCGGTTTACACACACACACACTTTAAATCACACTTTCAATATGTAGTTAATACCAAATAATGTACTAATGTTTTTGGCTGTGAGACGACGTTTGGACGATTCTCCTTTTGTATAGCCATGCAGTGTGAGACTCCCTGTCGCTGATCCATCCTACAGTGTAATCACAGCACAGCTGTATTCCCATTCAGCAACTTGTTAACAAGCGTCCTTTTAAAGAAGCGTAATGGATTTAATAAATCAAGAGTGAGATGTAAACGATGTGAAAAAGTGAATGAGTGTTGAAGCCACAAACCTTACTTTAGCGATTTAACAGAAATCCCATTAAAAACCCAAAGACTTGAAGACAAGGGAACTGGAATACAAATAGAAGTCATGATTGCTCCATTCTATTGACAGGAAAACAGATGTGGCATGCTTCTCATCCTTTAAAAAACAGCTGTTTTTAAATAGTGTAGCCCATATATAAAAACTACAAGAATTAATTCAACAGTAAACATTAGATTCATATAAAAGCTTATTTTCCAACTGATATAACTGGAACCATCGAACATTACACCACCACACCTATAGAGTGGAGGAACTATGACGTCACTTTGTAGGCTAATCGGCTGCTAGCATAAAACTGGTTCCCTCGTGAAAATCCCTATAGGATTTTCCCATAGGGTTTTCGAAGATTGCGAATAATAAGCTCTGTGATCAAACACAGTTCATTACACTTACACGTTTTGTCCAGCCGGATAATCCTCACACCAAAATACAACTTTGAGCACTTTTGGATCTTAAATACAAACGCAAGAGTTAAAAAGCTAACATTAGGCTACAAACGGACTACAGAGCCCTCGGAGCGCTCGTCAGTGACGTCAGCCCCACCCTGCTACAGACAACTTATCAAGCTTATATTTAGAAATAACGTCCATGACAAAGAGTTAATCTCTCTGTATATTATATTGTAATCAACGCTATATATTATAAACTAATAAATACGCAAACACACATAGACCTATGTGCCTTTTGGATCATTTTTACGTGGGAAATAAATCTGTTTTGCTTTGCAGTTGTTCTAAAAGTTTTAAAAATGTGTATAGATGTGCCTACATAGTATTATTATGAGACATATTTAAATAAGTGTATCGCTCGCGCACACAGCCCGCTTACCTTAAACAGACGACAGAAACTAGGCGTGAGGAGGAACAAGTCTATCAAATGCCTGCAAGTTCCATCATGATGGACACAGAGCAACATTCAATATTCCTTTTATGTCACGACGTACAGCGAAAAACAGCTCATACAGTCACATCTGCTGAACGTTTTATGGAGGAGTGTAAAGACTGCAGTTAAATGTGTTCAGATAAAGAAAACAAGGCGAGAAATCACTTGATCACGTTAAAATGACAGTTAACATGCATGTATTTGTACACATTTATTCAAACGTTTGCATTACTGAGGGCAGGAGAGAAACAGGCTGCACTGGTGAGCAGTATCTTCATAATATCGTTTAATTAAAATAAATGATCAACAAATGAATCTGTCTCGACAGCCTTTACATGTGAAGGAATTATCTACAGACAATCTGAATTCTCAATTAGAAAAACACAAAAAACTATAAAATACTCTTCATGAAAATACCTAAATCACAGATAAACCAAAACGCCCAACACAAGTGAGCAGCGCTCCAGACCAGATCAGCTCGATGACGTATAATGTCCCCGACACCGCCTGTAGTCCCATTTAGCAACTTGTTAGCAGCCGTCTTATTAAAGAAGTATAATAGATTTAAAAGTTGAAGAGTGTGCTGTAACTGATGTGTTTTATGTCGTAGAACAAAACGTGAAAGTATCTTGAGTTGGTGTTAGCCACGGACCTTATTTAAGCAATTTTACTGAAACCCCATTCAAAAAACCCATTGACTTTGGGACGAGGGAACCGGAAGTGCTAAAATGCTAACTCGCCTCCGGGTTTTTGCATACAAATTGACGTCATAGTTTCTCCACTCTATTAGTATTCGTCAGTAAGCAGTGGCAGGGTTTTCCAGATAAAATCTACATTTCTGCTTTATCCTGATTATTTTACTTGAGATCGAGCTGAACCACCATTCACTTTCAGCTGGTTGGATTTCCTTTTCCAGTGGACTGTCTGTGGCTTCAGCTAGGTACACCTGGACATACAAGCAGAGATATTTCATCTTTAGTGTTTGTGTGTGTGCTATTATCTTATTCACCGGAAACAATGAATAACGTGAACTTTAGATGAGCTTCCAGTGCTGATTTGCTCCTCAGGCTTTTCCTTTTGCTTCATTAACAGCCTCATATAGATCACCATGATGTTTGTAACATCGCCAGCTATCAGATTTTACTGAAAGAGTTTCAAATGGCAATTATCATCAGTTTTACTGTTTTTGTCCACACAGCTGACATCAGGGCTTCATTAGCATAATCAGCACTCCTATATCAGTAAAGCATAGCGGCACAATTTATTTTAATCAGCCAATTATTAATTTACAATATGTTGATATTAGCTGATTATCTGATTATATAGTGATCATACTGTGCATCCTTACTAGTGATGACGATGAAGACTTTGATGCAGGACTGTAACACCACTGTGTATTATTTCAGCCCAGTAATAGTGGCGAGACAATTTATGGAGAAAACTTTAATGCTTAATTCGACTAGTTAGATGTGTGTGGGTGTGTACACTGAAATGTCAACATCTGTTCCTCACACTCGGTCAGAAGGTGAACAGGTTCAGGCGTCAAATCTTCAGGCAGTTTAGGAGACATTAGGAGTGTGTGTGTGTGTTGTTCCAGAAATAATAAAGGAATAACAATAAATTAAACCAAGTTCTTGAACAAATGTCTTTGAATGACACATTAGACAGACAATACAAGAGTAATTTGACTAATGCCCACTATAGACAGAGATCTAGCACCTGTAATAGAACAAATGACAGCCACATGATCTCGTATAATCTATCAACTCAGCGTGTTATAAACCACATTAACTATTGCTCATATCTCTGAATACAAATAAATTATAAATGTAGAAACATCACAAAGTTTCAATCAGCATTATTAATACAGGTATGTGCAGTAAACATGGATTTAACAGTAATTATACAGTTCTAGGAAGCAAACTCTCTTAGCTGAAGCATCTTCAAATATTGGGGTGTAACTAAACTGCATATGTTAGAAAGTGTACATGTACTCACTTTAAGCCAACAATAAATAGTAATATCATCCTACATCCTCAAGAACGCACACACATTAACAAACAGCAGACGGTCTCGTTGCAGCACTGGAACAATCTGTGGACCCAACATGTCTGGGCACGTCCGTAGGCGAGTTCGACATGAAGCACGGCTGTAGCCGATGATGAACGAGATTAGCCGAGCGCCGCGGGGGCGGAGTTGCAAACGGAGCCGTCAAGCAGCACACTTCAGGGCTTCATGATGACCGATCATCACATGGCGAGATCATTCATTTATTTATTCAGTGGAAATAACAACAAAAGACATAAAACTAAAATAAAACAGAAAACAATCTCTACAAAATACAGTTCATTTTAAACAATAAGAGAATCATGAATTAAATTCAAGTACCCTATAACAAACGCATGAGAAATAAGGGGAAAACGAGAAAAATATCCGCGAATAGGATTATCATATATATATACAATGAAAGCATTTTTAAACAAGCACTTTAATCCAAATAGATTAAACACAAGGAGCAAAATAAACGAGCTACACTTCCAGTAGAAGTTTCCCAGAAGGAGCGGGTACAGCAATGACGCTAACATTTCTGCATAAACGGCCTGACAGGAAATAACATATTTAATAATCACATATTTTTATATTTAATAAAATATTTTAACTTAATTTGTTAAGAAACCTTTAGGGTGTCAGGATCAATGACAATGTTTAGATTATTCACTAAAATACATCATTTAAGTTGTAGAGCTGAATGCAGCAGTCTGTATAACAGATTCCAGATCAGCCTGTGCAAACAATCTAGACTTTATAAACACATTATTGAACAAAAGATGAAACTGCAGTAAAATATGTGCGGTCGTTTAATAAGCATGATGCATTTAAGATAGAGAGGGGAGGAACAGTTAGTTGATTGTTTGCAAATGTGTAAATCTGAAGTTGTCCATTAATAAAGCTGAAACACACGTGGTTGTTGTCATGCGGTGAACTCAGCCAATCGTGTAATATCGGTGCCGTCATCGCAACTCGTGCAGTCGCTCATCTACGGTGCTCCAGAAGTGCAGAACAACATTGTGAAACACTTTTACAAAGCTCCAGACAAATTTACATTCTGGAAAACATTTTTACCGATCATCAGACACAATTACAGAGGAAAAACAGTTTTACCAAGGACCAAACAAATTTACATTTTAGAAAAAAACTAACAAGATGCCAAACACTATCACAAGTCCCGAAACTAATTTACAATCACAGATTCCTTACGGAAAGGGCATGTACCACACCGAGAGTGCCTTTGTAGACGCAGGTTACCACGAGTCTACAACTGTAAAAATCATGGTTTGAACAACTGCGATAAACCATATTAGAGCTGTCCTGAGAAAATATCAGCGTGAGAGTGTAGAAACATGTGAACTGGGGCTGCTCCATATTGGGAAAAATCATAATCACGATTATTCAAAATGATTACTGTTAAAGTCAAAATTATTAGCGCTCCTGAGATTTTTAAAAAAATTAATATTTCTCAAATGATGTTTAACAGAGCAAGGAATTTTAACAGTGTTTCCTCTAATAGTTTTGCTTCTGGAGAAAGGCTTTTTAATTTTTATTTTGGCTAAAATAAAAGCAGGTTTAAATATTTTGAAACCCATTTTAAAGTCAATATTATTAGCCCCCTTAAGCAATATATTTTCTGATTGTCTGAAGAAGAAACTACTGTCATACAATGACCTGCCTAATTACACTAATGAAGCCTTTGAATGTCACTTTAATCTGAATGCTTATATTTAGAAAAATATCTAGTCAAATATTATGTGCTGTCATCATAGCAAAGATAAAGTAAATCAGTTATTAGAAATGAGTAATTAAAGCTATTATGTTCAGAAATCTTCTTTCCATTTAACAGAAATTGGGGAGTGAAGGGTTGCTAATATTCAGGAGGGCTAATAATTCTGACTTCAACTGTATATATGTAATGTTATTTTCCACCTTGCAAAGGAAGAGAAATAAATACAATAGAATAAAAATATTAAACAAACGGTGCTTTAAGCATCTTCACTGTAAGAAAACACTTTAGCTACAGCAGTCCTTCAGTCAGGAGCAGAGGCATGTTCTCCATTTGTTGTTTGATTAATAATGATAGAAACAGGCGGCAGAAGGATTATCGCGTACTGTCTCTTTAATGGTTTCTCTTTCGTGTGGCTTTTGATCCTCAACTTGTTTGTTTATTACACAAATGAGGGTTAATATGAATAATCACTAAACACCGCGTTGACACCTATTTGACCATTAAAGCGCTCACGTTAAGATGACTGTAGATGTGTGTGCACTCCTCGTCTCAGTGTGCGAGTGAGACCGAATGCTGACTGCATGCCTCTGTTGTGTGTGTGCGCGGCACACAGAATCATGCGGTCTTTCGCCCTTTTTAAGAGCAACTTGTGTACAACTGGAAAGGGGCAGTAAATGATGCAATAATTGTTTATCTCGATTATTGATTTTTCATAATAAATAGAAGGCGAAATCAGATTTTTGATTAATTGCACAGCCTTAATGTGAACGCAAGTACATGGAAACAATCAAAGCACGGCACATGTTGACTGATAAACATATCAAAAACCAACCCAACCTGTAGACCTGAGTAGCTCAGAGGGGTCGATTGATACTTGTGCAAAACCTTTTGACTTGGGTTTGAATCCCGTTGATGACAGGTCAGTTATAATTATTTCTTTACATTAATTTTGGTTATACTGTTCTGCCACACAAATATTTAAATCAATAATGTTTACACTGACAGAAAGTAATTTGAATCTTTATTCGGTGTGGGCATGTTCTGTTGCTGTGAAAGTGACGAATCTGCCAATCTGCAGACGTGAATGGTTTACATCTGGAAAGGGTCCTCAGTTAACACGGACACCAGTTAAACTGTAACACCGGCTTCATTCAGTTTACTGTTAAGAGTCCTCAAGCAGATGTTTACACCGTGTAGACTTGACATCTTGTCCATGATTATAGCGGCTGCAGTAAGAAGAGGGCTCAAAAGGGCTTCAGGGACACTTCCCAAATCTCACTGCTTTGCCACCTGGAAACATCACCAGTGGCGGAGATCCCATTCGCGTTTATTATCGAGGACGATGAACAATTTGAAAAAGTACTATGGTGATTTATAGTAAATATTATACTGCTTATGAACATGTTTTTTCAGTAGTGATGCCAGAGCAACTATACAATTTAAATAGGCTATTTTTATAATAAGGTTCAAAAACCCTGTACTTATAAATTACTAAAGTATTTTTTAATGTGGGAGTGGATGCAATTGCAATTTCACTGTTTTTACGAAAAGATTGTCACAATCACAGAAGATGAACAGCTCATTACTGAAAACAGTATTTAAAATATAAATCTGTATAATCAACAACTGTTAAAATAATGACTGAACAAACCGCTTATACAGCAAGAAAACTATCAAGACATCTCATTTAGCTAAATTATAAATGAAGTAGCTGTAGCAAGATGCTTTTGAGTGATGGTCATGACAAATGTTTGTTCGACATAAAGAAATTCTTAAGGGGCTTATTATGTTGACATGCTTATTAAGCCTATATAACTGCTTTTACTGCAGCCAGACTAAAATAAACAGCCTAACTGCGTTCACACCGAAAGCGCTGAGATCGTCCAAGGTCGCTCTGGCGACAACGCTGTCTGCCTTCAGCTCCGGCGGCGAGAGCGTCAAAATTCGCTACATTGATCTCGTATTTAAAGGGGCGTTTGCAGCGTATATCAGTTACATTCCTGCATACAGCATGCTTTCAAGTGTGAAAATGTTGCGCACTTCTTATTAAATTCATTTATCAATAGAAGATTAAGTCGCGTGTGCTGTGGCTTTGCTCCACTTCATTATCCAGTGTGTCCATGTGTCTGAAATATCCTGAAGCAGCAGTACTGTTTTGTACTGTCGCATGAGATTCCATATATATAACATATATATCTTATGTTATGCTTTGGATAAAAGCATCTGCTAAATGACTAAATGTAAATGTTAATGCACATCAGTAACTCGCCAGTTACTTGTTTAATGCATGTTCCTGTGAGAAAACATCGTAAATAAAGGAAAATCCGGCGACCGCAATAATCAAACGTCTGGGAACACCTGTGGTCGGAACCAGAGTTCACAGGTCTGTGTTCTATGAACTCCTCTGAAGCGCTGGACTTCTTCATTGTGATTGCTTGCCACTGAACCATAAAGTTGACTTGATTTCAGCTCTCCTCGACGCCCACACCGGCGAAGACACACAGCGCGGCTCGCCCCTGGCTCTCATTGAAAATGAATGACTTGCATTAACTTTGGCGCTTTCAATCTGAACGTACGGTAATACTTTCTCCAGAATAAAAACTTTTAGACTGTAGGAAATACTGTGAACATGCTCTTGGTCTATTAATCATGACTTTTGACTTATCATGCATGTGCGTGTGTTTTGTTTACTACAGCCCTTTCACTTCTCATATGAAACCACACAAAGATGAGGCATGACAAAGCCGTCTGATGACCCTTCTCTCACCGGCTGCATCTGTCGTGTGATCTCGCAGAGCTGTCGCCATACTTTGATGTCACAGTTACGTGGTGTCGGCGCAGTGTCAATCCGGACAACATTTCTAACCGGCATGCAACACTTTAAGACAGATCGATTGACCTGCGCAGCGCTGCATGAAGTCGAAAGCACCTATTAACTCTGATGGGTCAGAATGATTATCACTGAAGTGTTTTTGGGGACCTCTTTATTTTTGTTTTAACAAACTCATCTCTCAGGTTTTTTCAAACGTTTACAAAAACTTTCCTCCTTTCCCACTGCTGTTGCAATATCTAGCCAAGAATTATTGGTCATCTGGTTCTCCCTATGATCACGCATGGACAGATCACAAAAGATATCGGTGCAGGCGTACCTGTTTCAGACAAAATCTCTTCAAACTGTTTCATATTCAACTCAAATGCGGAGCTGCGCGAACTGTTCACCCGAGTCTCAAAACATTCTGTGAGCTCCACCATGTCGTTATTTCACTGACAAATGTTGTGAGCGCAGTATTACAAGTCAAGAGCGCATTCATAATAAAAGCAAGCGAATCTCTGCTCCTGCACCGATTTCCTCTGTGACTAAACTGCAAATGTTCTACTCTCAGATATGCACTGCTCCCGCACACATTTTCCTGTCTGTTCTCAGTACACTGACCCTTTTCCCTTCGTGCTTTTTGATATTATTTATATTGGTACACTATTTATTACCAGTAACCAAAATACTAAAACTACTATTTTAAATTAAACATTTAAATATAACTAATGCAAGCAGAAATGTAATAGAACAATTGGGGATAGAAATTTGGGGAAAACTGTCAATGCTATTTTATCATGGCAACTAAAATAAAGTGAACTAGTGTCTGCTGTAGTGTTTTGAACAGTACTATAGTAAAGTACTTCAATTAATCAGTTGTGGTAATACTTTAGTTGCTATAGTAACACAAGTGCAATATATACAAATGACCCAGTGCTGTAGTTTGTTTTTTTACAATATAGGGTATATTATTCTACAATTCACCACACTTTACTGTAGTAAAACTACACTGTATTTCATTTTATCAGTTCACTATTCTCAACACTACAGTATGCTGAAGCATCTCTGTAGAGCATAAGCAGGAAAAGCGGAGGAAACACAAGACACAAAAATTGTGAGTCCGCATCGACGGAGCGAGAGCAGACCATTTACACGAGAGCTGCCAGTGTTTTGAGTGCACACGAGACGTTTTGTCCACAAGCAGGAAACCGGCATGTGAGCAAAGAGATTCGCTCTCTAGTATTACATGATTGCGCTAATGACTTGTAATACTGCGCTCCAACATTTGTCAGTGAAATATTGCTGTACTCCACCAGCTGAAATCATGTGGTGCGCACCCACAGCCAACCTCCGCAAACACAGCGATGACGTCACATTTGCTGCGCGCACTAAGATTGGCTATTGCATGTTGCGCTGGACAAGTCTGAACATGTTCTGCCCTCGCATTAACTTCTGAACCTAATCAGAGAACATAATATCATATTAATAATAATTCATTTTATTTGTAAATGGTGCCTTTCTAGACACCCAAGGTCGCCTTACAATAAGCATCAACAGCCAAGCTAAAACAAATGAAAACAAATAATAAAACATTACTAAACAATCATTGACCAAACAGGTAAAACACAATAGCGAATATAAAAATACATGCTTAAAATAAAAAGTTGTTTAAGGAAAGCCTGCTTAAAAAGATGGGTCTTTTAGACGAGATTTAAAAGTGTGAAGACCATCACTGCCATGTCAGGCAGGCACATTAACTGCATTTACCACTGCAACATAGGTCTGGCCAACCTGGATGAAGATCTCAACTCAGAGGGAAATGCACTTTTCCTTGTAAACATCCAAGGAGCTCTGCAGACGGAGCTCCAGCAGAGAAGCCTCCAAAAGCCCTTTTAAGACAGCAGCTCTTTCACTTGGTTGTAGTAGGCTATGCAAGTGTGAATGAGTGGATCTTACAAACCATTAACTTTAGTGGACCTTACAAACCATTCACCGGTTACTTGACTTTTGTATGTTACTGCACTGTTACTGTTTGTACTGCACTACTTAATAAACTGCACTGTCTCGCTCACTTCTTGAAGTTATTGAATAATATCACTGTAGAAAACTATAATTATAGAACATGTACATGACTTTGACAAAAACAAAATAGGTCAACAGTTTAGTGTTTTACTTCTTTTCTCTATCTTTATATTGTTTCCTCCCGTAAATGCAAATAAAATGACTTAAGTTTGTCTGTTTAATTCAGATTTAGAGGTGCTGTAAGTTTTTGACTCTATAAGAACAGCATCATGTGTGTGCAGATATTCAGGAATCATGCTGAGTGAACACTCCTGTTTATCTGAAACACAATGCTCAAGTCAGATATTCTGCTGTGCACATGTGCGTTACGTGCCGGAGCGGCTGTCTTTGTTTTGGTAATTTAACTTTTTATTGTTATTTTACTTGTGCTCAATTATAATTCAGCATCATAGGTTGCCAGATGGTGGAAAACAGCTTATTTCATTCATTCAGTCCGGAAGACTCTTAAAGCATGCACTCATGACCAAAACTGCAGCCTCCAGAGGACATTAGCAGACTCTGAAATGAGACGTAGATTCAGAGTTCCACATGAGGTCATTAATTAGCAAATGAATATTACGAGCGTAAACATTAGGTGAGCGGGTCACATTGTAACTGCGTGTCCTAACAAAACGATACATTGTGACAATGTCATAAATAAAACGTGTTCAGCAATCGCAGTACATACTTTTATCATCGATGACGTCTGTTCCTTGAAGAGGGCAATGCTTAGCGTCATAGAAAAGAAAAGGAAGTGCTAGGAGTAAAGAGAGAGAGAAGGAAGGAAGTGACACAGGGCCTCTGGCAGTCATGGAAGTCTCACGCTGCAGTTGGTTGTTTTAACAAAGTTTCGGTTTCTTCAAAGACGTTCGTTGGAGTTTTAACTCATGCTTTTCTTTACCCAGCGTTGTTTAAACCCTGTCGAGATGTCAAGAAGCGGATGAATGTGTGAGCAATGTAAATCTTCAACGAAAGTGAGAACTGCAAAGCCTCTACTGCCAGCACTGCAAAGCTTCAGTCTGCAACCGCAAAGCCCCAACCTTCAACAGGGATTCATGAGTAAACCAGCTAAACACTGTGACTGTTGATTCTGACTTGCACCTTCAGATTTTATCCTCCTACAGGGACTTTTGAACGGCTGTATTGAATTATTTTTGATGTTGATGACAAGAATCAGAGTACTTTTGTTGCTGGAGTTTGTTTCTAATTGATCCCTTTCTGAAAAGTTATGAGTGTGTATTTGTCTGGTGTTTGCAATGATGTGTTTCTTTGTTGTTTGATTCCTGGTTTAATTTTCAAATATGATTGATGCTGATGAGAGTACTGTAAATGATTTTTCTCCTCAATGATCACAGCGTGTGGGTCTGTGTATGAACAGGAGATTGTTTGACTTATGCTGAGTTCAGACTGCGTGATTTTAGCCCCCCCGACAGGTTTAAAGAAATCGCCGACAATTGCCCGAAATCACAGGCAAATCGGTGCTATCAAAGACGCGATCTGAGAGAATCGCCGATGCCTGTGGGATATTTGGCGTGCTAAATATCTGGAGCTGTCTGCGATTCAAATCATGCCGTGTGAATTGAGTTATGACTGACAATAACATCGGCGATCGCCTACAGCCAATGAGAGAGCAGCATTCACTTGTGTATGTGCGTGTGTGTGTGTGAGTATACCTGCTGCAGGCCAGCGGGAGGCTGGGGGAGAAGGTAAAGCGCTCTTTTTCAGTTTATTTGGACCCACGAAATGCAGGAAAAACTAGTGGAGGTTTGCCAGGACTCAAGAGCAACCGTGTCTGTTTGACGTTTCATACAGAAAGAAATTAGTTTATTATCAACGTTGGGAGAATTTGCTAATTCCCTTTAAACCCAGGTGAGCAAACATGTACATGTTCTACCCCATTAAAGGCTTCTCTCTCATTATGTAGTTAATAACAAAAGATATACGACGTGTTTTTGTCTGTGAGATGTAGTTTGGACGAAGTTATCGGTGATTCTTCCTATAGTAAAGTCATGCAGTGTGAAAGTCCCTGTCGCTGATCCTTCTTGCTGTGTAAACAAAGCAGCGACAAAACGCTAGCCCAGACCAGATAGTCACGCAGTGTGAACACATCTGACACACGACTACTGTGACAATCATGCAGTCTGAACTGTACATTATTTGACAGTGAGATACTGTCTGGCACCCCAGCATTATAAAGTGAGTAAAGGAAACGGTAAAACATGACGAGATACGCAGTGATGAGCAATTTGGCTGATTTCACAAGTCAAAACACGACATTTAAATCCAGCCATTCAGAAGCAATCATCTAGTAGCCAATCCAGCCAATCATCTACTACATATTAAACCTCTTGAACATTATTAAAAGTGAGTCTCAGTTCTGAAGTTCAGTTTCAGATGGTTTATTTGATTCTCCAGATCTAAGCTGAACTATCTGCTGCTGCTGCTGTCAGTAGTGTGCTGATAAATGTCATGTCAAACTCACATTATTAGCATTTAACCCTGAATAAAGCACCTGAGCTGATCACTTTATCCTGCTGTTCACCTGTGAGAAATAGAAGCTGTTTCCAATATTTCAATTCGAGGTGTTGAATGTGGGAAATATCTCTATGCGTGCCGTTGCATTTACTTACAACATGTCTTAAATTAGGCTTGCTGTTGTCAATCTGGCAACCTGCACTTGCATTTGTTTTGATCCAGGAAAAAATACCTAGTTCAACTACTGTGTGTTTAACTTACATACTGCACATTTAAGGTAAGCGTCTGCCAAAAATGCTGAGTCAAAGCTTTTTAAAATGCTGACTCAATCTCTGATGCTGTCACATTGCAGGAAGCATGCTGTTCAAAACTGAGGTCTGAAGGATGACACCATGGCTGGAGTACTCGCACTCTGCAGAATATGTGCAATTTTATACAGAAATGTTTCTTTCTAACTTCAAGAGTGCCCTAGCTTCATACTTTAGAGTATCTGAATAAAACTGGTCTTATTAACAAGAAAACCCTCTAAATTTTAAGCTGTTGTCTGAAATAGATGTTGTAGGTCCACACGGTGTCTGTGCATGCAGCAAATCTGCAGATTTATGGCCCACCATTAAGTCTATTTATTTACTTGTGTAAATTTATATTTATTCATTTTTTAATTCATTTCACAATTTGTATTGTAATATAATAGTAATATCAAAACGTTCATTTGATATATTTACAACAGTTGATAAAATAATATTTTCTGCCTATATATTATAGGAGACTTGCTCTCTTTACCAAATTAGTGGATCTAATTTACATATTACAATAAACAATTTGCAATGTAAACAGTTAATTTTTTTTTTTTTTTTTAGCTATGATAATCCTAAAATTATTCTGCATAAATCCAGATTTTATAAAAAATTCTTGGCGGAAATGGTTAAAAATGCGTTACTGTCCCCCTGCCTGGACAAACACACCTCGTCTGCATTTATGTCAAGTAAAAGGCCATGCAGTGACTGTGTGGCGATAATAAATAATCACTGATATAGCTGCCCGTCGCTCCCAAAAACATTAGAAGTTTATTAAAAGCATGGCAATAATAGTGCTGGTTAAGCTTAACAATCTCTTATTATCCAATTTGTCATGGCAGTTTTCATTTAAAGGCATTGTTTGTTGTTTGTTTCATGTCTGATTTAGCGCTCCACATCTCCACTCTTTTCTCCATTTTGAACATGTGTTAGTAGTAATTGAGCAACGCATCAATCAAATGGTCAACGGAGGGGGGAGGGGGGGTATAATTTAATACAATACATTAAAACCAGAAATATTTATATATTTTTATAATATTAAACTTTTAATAAAAATAATTTAAAAAATAGTTTTGCCACATGAGTTTTAGGCTGCTGCGTTATTTATGTCCAAGCAGAGCCTACAACTGCAGCCACACAAATTACCCATGGACATAAGCACACGATAAAACGTCACCTTAGATGTGCAGAAAGCCGCAATATTGAAGAGCAGTACAGATATGTAAACACCGCTATTAAACTATTACCATTGTGTAGGACTTCTAGCCGCATTTTGCGACCGGACGGTCCACACAGCTGTTTGACACTATAATCTCTGCACCTACACACATCTGTAAGTGCACACACACATACTGAACTGCAGGCTGTACAAGAAAAGCCGACGTTTACTTTTCATGATTTAAGTGACCAAATTCAACACAAGCACTAAAACAAGCTTTTACACGGCCATGTAGCACAAGTATTTTAGCACGTTCATGGCAGAGCGAGCACAACACCTACCATGTAACCAATATAAATTAATACTGTTGCATACATCACATGCACAACTCACGCCATGGACTTGACAATAAGATGCCTTCTGGTTTAAAAATGCCTAGATTAAAAGAAGATGGCCAAATGAGAACTTCTGTCATAAACAATAGTAAAACTTGTCAAAACCAGAATAAAAAGATGAAACCATGCGCACAGATTAAAGACAGGACTGGAGAGGAGCGCTCTTTTATTATCAGCTGTCAGATACAAGTCGCCTTTAAAAGATGATAAATGTAAGCAGGTAATCATAATAAAAAAAATCAAATACTGTCACAAAATAAAACTTTAATAACTTTAATCGCATACATATACAGTTATGTGAATAATTATGGTAATTGCATACGATAAAGAGATAATTAAATTAATTTCTTTGATTTAAAAACACCTAAATTGTTTTGAATTATGAATAAAAATTGATTTTTTAATTCATATATTATCAAAATATTTCAACTCTAAGAAAATTACATTGATGTGTTTCATTACTAAGGATTTCTGTGAAATAGGGTAAAAATCTTGTCTTGTCGAGTAGACGTCTCGTCACACCACTAGTTGTGAGTAAAGGGTATTTGAGGCAGTTGCTGGGTGAACTGAGGCCTCATGTATGAAGACTTGTGTTGAAATCATACTAAAACATTGCGTACGCAACAAGCTGTAAATGTGCGTACGCAGTAAGAAATTCAGATGTATGAAACACTGCGTACGCAAAAATCACACACATATTCTCTTTGTACATCTGAATGAACGTGAAACTGAGCGCATCATGCTCGAGCACAAAACCCCTCCCTGCCTCCTCCATCCGTATGAATATGCTAATGACTCTAATTTGGCAAAACCCAACGAAAAAGCAACGGCAAAATCAAGCAAGAAGAGAAACTGAACAGATTGTGAATTGGAGGTGCTGCTTTCAGAAGTAGGCTGGAGAAAAAATGTCATTTGCAAGTTTGTCCTCCGGAATTAACAACAAAAGAAAAAGAGTGGGAGAGCGTAGCTGATGCGGTTAACACAGTTGGGTCTGAACATCGCACTGAGTGAATTAAAAAAGATTTAGTGCGATGTAAAGGTCTACAGTTTTGTAGTATCTTCAGCAGTGTGAGTTGTGCAGCTTGGAAAACACATGGCAACATGTTTTGACACGTTCGAGCATGAACTCTGTTCGAATCCAGCGTCTGATGAACTCAAATCCGCTACCTATCAGATTTTGCCTACTCTTCTTCACAAGGAAGAAAAGCAGGAATCATTAATAAGTCTGCATCTAATATTATTTGCACATTTATTGAATGGAAATGTTTGTGATTCACAAATGCTAATTCATCTTCAGATGGCTGCTTTATAGCAATGTGTGTGCAGTAGATCAAGCCGATTACACTGGGAAACCGGCGACCGCTGCAAGTTGCGCTTTAATGTTTGGCTGGTCAACTGTATGCTATGGAAACCTTACATACCTGCTAGACAAACGGAAGAACCCGACTCATACAGCTGCCATTGCACGACTCAAAGACACTTTGTAGAGAGCAATTTAACACAACTGCCTCTAGGAGTCGCCAATGGAAATAAAACAACACACACATGAAACACACGAACGCCAGACATGAAGTTAGCGTGGAGCTGCGCACATTCCCACGTTCAGTTCATCGTTAGTAAATCCAAACGTGAGCGTGAAACCTAGTGACAACCCTGTAACTTGCTGAGTATTTGGCTTTATTTTTGTTAAATACTGTTCTTTATTTTAATACAGCGAGCCTATTTTACAGTTTATTTTACTTTTCTATTTACAAACGATCAACTAAGTCAGCAAGAGATCCATTGTCTTCATTCTCAGTGGTATTGCAGTGTTATATACACTGTTTATTGCTGTTTTCAGTCGTTGCATTTAAAATAAATGAATATGATAGATGAGGAATGCATGTTTGGCTTTACCTTAAATTTGTTCAATCCAGGTTTATAATACAACACATTTTACAGCTTTACCACAAATAAAGTTTCTTACATTTAAACTCGATTAGCAAGCATTTTAGAAAAGAAACAGTTAAAGTAAAGGCCATATTGATAAAAACACCCCACATGTAACTGACATTGTGTAACTGCATTTCGCTTTAGATTAAATATAATGGTTAACTTCAGATTTACAAATACATCTGAGGTGATGCATAACCTCTTAAAACACTGGAGCTATTTTGGGTGTTTCCCTCTAGATTCCTCCCAAACTGAAGCTGTCCATACCCACGTACAGAGGTGTAGCTCCACAACACTGCCCTCATTCTACAAGAACACCCATAACTGATATAAAAGTAGATGCACGATATATCGGCGGCCATAACGTTATCGGCAGATAAATGCTATTTTTTGAGATTATCGTTATCGATCCGATGTCTAAATTAGGCCGATATCTTTAAGCTGATAATTCAGTAATTGTACAGATCTGCTTGCCGCGCTCGCGTGTGCGGAACATGTTCAGACTTGTCCAGTGCACTATAATGATCTCTCCTCACACTGATTATTCCTTCAAAGTCTGTCATTTCTTCACGTAGCACTGCTGTGTGTTAATACCTCAGTAAGTAACCATGCTCCTCATCATTGTAGATGTGTTTGATTGAGTGTCATTGTGTATTGTGCTTCAAATGGCCTCAGTAAAATTATCACGTGTAAACCTTTCCTGCTCTGTGTGTCTGTCATGTTAGAGATATCAGGGGAGATTGACTTATTACTCCAGGGCCGAATAATATTAGATTTGTGGTGAACTCCTTTCTCTTTTAGTTGCAGCCGGTGAATGAGCGAGGACACACGTAACTTGGTCCAATCATTTATCAGTCTCAATGCGAAAAAAGCACTCGTGTTTTCTGTCTCTCCCTCTCCGCTTTACACACACACACCAAACTGCGCAGCCCCTGCACACGTGCTAAACAACAGCTTGTTAGTTTGTTTGTAATCTAATCTGATTATTTGTTCTTATTAGCACGTTGCTTGCCGTGTGTTGATGTAAAATTGTGTATATGTTTGATTGGAATATTCATATCGATTATAACGAGCGAGAGAGAGCGATCACCGCACACACATCTGACAGCCTTCACATATCAACAGGGGGAGAGTCTAGGTGCGGCGGTCACTGAACCCAGAATACGGGCTCTCAACTCGCCACTCATTCTGTCTTTATATTCTGCTCTGTGTTTGTCAAAGTCATCTGAGCTCAATATTTGTTGTTGAATCAAAATCTGACTCTGAGGGCAAAGCTGTGCCTGCAGTTGAGCGAAACTTACAGCGGTTTATCCAAAATGATTCATTGATTATTTGTCCCGCGATTGACAGCAAGAACAAACACAGAAGCGCTGTCTGATTGTCCAGCACTGCAGCACCTGTTCAAGAGAATCTAAAACGCCAAATAGGATGAATCTATGCATCTAGCTTTGCTTATACGGAGACTCTGAACAGTCAAAACCCCTCTAAAAAGGGTTTATCGGACATGACATATTTGTACATGTGTACATCACTGTAACACGTTTAATTCATAAACAGTTGATCTGTTTCAGTCCTTAGCTCTTTCATTTTCATCTTATTTAAAATATCTTTAATTTGCTTGTTGATTAAATCCTATTTTCTTATTTAATATATTATTTTTATGCAACAGTCAGTTGCATGTTAATTTGCTATGAAAAGGAGTTTTTTTGCATGCAGATTTATGTGAAATGGTGAATATAGGTCTGTGAAATCACCTTGCAATTATAGCTGTTTTGCTTTGAGTATAGACTATTCAGTTCATCAGAGCAGTCCAATCTTTTGTGAAGTTTGCTGTATAAAAATAAAGCAATTTGAAATATTTATAATTATCAGTCTATGCATATCAGCCTGCAACTCGGAGTTATCGGTATTGGTCTAAAGATCCATATCGGTGCATCCCTATATAAAAGCTTTAGTATTTAAGAGTCTCAGTCTCTATAAGCAGATCTCATCTGAACACATTTGTACTGAGCCGTTTGTGTCCATTTTCTCTTTTCATTTGTTGATCTTTGATTACATCTGTGTTTGCTCAAATCTGTCCGGTTCTGTTAAATTCTAAATAGGTTGCTGTCCCCTGTCTTACACTATCCTCAGCAGGTTTGTAGATTTACATAATAATCGACTGATCTCCGATTATCTGCCAGACTGGACTACACTGAGACTTCACTTCTTATGAGCCCAAAAATAACCGTTTGTCTCTTTAGTCACAATTAACTCTCCCCACAGCCCAGTGCAGTGTGTGTTCATGTCATTCATTGAGATGCTGCACCAAGTTTGGCTGAATACACACACACACACATATATATATATATATATATACACACACAATGGTCAAAAATCCCTTAATCACCTTGAGGAATTTTGAAATCAGAAACTTCTAGCTGCGTACAGAATATCAGCTTGTATTTCTTGAATAGTAAATGCAAATATACTATACAATAAGCAGTTCTCTGTGTGTGTGTGTTTTATGAGTGCACGCGTTTACTTTTTTTCCATCTGTTTAATTCACTTTGCTGAGCTCAGATCTGTCAGTCCAATTCACAGGTATTAAAATCCCTTTAAGTAAAAACAAAACAAAACGTTCCTACAGTCCTGCTTAACTGCAAAACACTTCAAAATCCACTGGGAAAAAAAAGTCACAGAATCAGGCTGGGTTTCTCCCCATATTCTCTCTAGAACAAAATCAAATACACTATAAGCCTGGCCTGCATCAACACAGGCATATTAATCCAGAAATACAGCACTATTCTGAACTCACTCTGCAAATAAAGCAATGTATCTGCATATATTCCTACATATAAGTGTTCAATAAACAAAATTAATACAAAATAAAAAACGAGCTGTTATTGTGTCCATAAGATCATCAGCAGAGATCGACTGCCATATTACATGACATTTAACCCGCGTTACTTTGTGCCCCGCGCTGCCCTACTCGCCGACATTCAATATTTGTTTCCTAAATCAAAGAGAGCACCATTATCGATTCTTCTGCCTTTTCCCTGGTAATATACTGCTTTCAATTCCCCATCTAGCAAGAATAAATCCACTGTGTTACAGAGCTGACGCTGTTCTCCTCCCGCTCACCTCAATCTCTCGCACGGCACTGAACAACTCCCGCTCCAACTCAGCACTGTGGGCGGAGCTTAGCAAAATCAACCAATCACAATGTCTTATCCTTACCCGCTTAAAAATCGCTAGGTAGATTTCCTATGTGCAGGATTGATGCAGCATTATGGCTGGAGAAATGAAATGAACACTAGAAAACAATACTGGAGTCAAATAAATGAGTAATTATAGAAAATATCACAGCAGAAAGAGTTTATATTGGGGTTACACCACACTAAATGAGGTAGATTCTTTTATTTTTTATGGTAAAGTGTTGTCTGTTTGAAGGACTGACACTTTCCTCCTCTGACAGTACACAGAGCTGTGTTAGTCAATGTCATTTCTGTATTAAGTTTGTTAAATGGAAAGTCTGCATCTGTATTTTATTTGGCAGTTTGTTTATTTGGCAGGGACAGTGTCCATTAATTAGCATTTCTGCAAATGCACCAGAATTAGCTATAAGGCTATTTTCTATCTGCTGTCGCTGGACAGATGTTAAAAAGGTTAACATCTGTTAATTAATTATAATTAATTATAAAAAATTATACAAATCAATCAAGCATAGTTAAGAAGCACTAAAATAGTTATGTAGATCTTAATAATGAAAATGTATATGTACAAACTGTATCTGTGTTGCTCTGTGTGTGTTGTGTTCATTACGTTTACAAACTGACTGAGAGGTGGAGATGACAGACCATCAATGATTGCATACATCAGGCCAATGTTTCAATACTTCATGACATTTTCCCAGCTCAACAGTTTATGTTTATTTTAAAATGGTACGATGATGATGTCTCAGAGTATTTCTATCCAGTATGTTAATTGTCTGTTTGTGTAGTGACTCTATGGGCTTTAGTGTTGTTTAGTTTGCCTGTGACCTGGGGTCTGTTCTTCATACCTCGCTTAAATGATCTGAGATGATTTGGCAGATCCTGGATCTTTTAATCTTGATTACTGATCTCTGGCTAATTAAGTTCTTTAGTCAGATTAGAATGTCTGGATAAACTGATCTGAGATTGATGTGTGTGTTGTGAAGGACTGATCTATCGATCCTCGAAATCATGATCAGCAATGCTTTAATTTCTTTATTGTAGGTGCCTAGGCCTGCTAAGGTTTAATCAGCGTAAGGACTTACTGTATAAATTAATTTAGCATTGTAAGATTCCAGAATGTCAGACCCTGAGAACTGTTATGGCATTTAATGAGACAAGATCATAAGAACCGATATGCAATACAGCAAGCTTCTGATCTGAGAAGAAGATGAGCAAAGCAGCAGTTCAACTGTTCTACTCAAATCACTGTTGACAATGAAAACACAAGCTGGAAAAACAGAGCTACACCACACCAGGGGGAAATGCGAGAAAGTTCACTCAAGCCCCCCTTCTTGTTTCTTATGTTACCTTCTAATCAGAGCAAATCATTTAGATTTTCACTTAAAATGTCCAGAGTTTAATATGGTGTATCTTGCAGCACTATATTCATGTTTGTGTCATTGTAAAGGTCTCTGTGTGATTGGTAAATCACCCTTAATTTCACTGTATTAATTCACTTGTATATGTTGATTTGGTTTTTGACTGATAAGATCTCTGCCAGATGCTTCTTCTCCTTAGAGATGGGTAACTCCTCAAATTATCTAGGCAAGGGTCTGTGTGACGCTTCTATTGTCTTGAATTTATGGCTGTGTGTTTTGACTCGAGTATATAAGGTAAGATGTGATATGGGTCGGGGGGGATCTTGTAGAAAGACACCCCATTGCAGCATCTCTGAGACTTATGCTGCAATGTACTTCTCTGGTCAGGTATGCATCTATAATTCTTTGATTTATCTTTGAGTAATGGATGTTGTATTTTTACAGTCTCATATCTGAATTGTATTCTGTCAATTACATAATAAAAACACCAGGAAGCCAATTTTTCCTGCATGACTGCATAAATTATCATTATTTTTAAATATTTTTTTTAATAAAGTGGAATATTGTGCATGTACACGTTTGTATCTAAAACGTTCATATCAATAATGTTTCTCTTTGAACCTCCAGAGGGTACTTTTCTTCTGGAGAGCAGATTGCATGTCTTATTAGTATATATATATATATATATTTTTTTTTTTTTTTTTACTCTATAATGTTCACTCATTTATATGAAATAACTCTGCTCCCAAGTCGGTTTGAGCTACCAGAACTGTTACTACGTCAACAAGTCTCAGATGAGTTTTGAAGAACGAAACGATCCTAAATCATAACAAATCATGTCAGTATCTAAATCCAGGAGTTTGGTTATTGGAGTTAATGATGTGGAATTAAGTTCTTTCAACATGAGAGTATCTATGCCACATTAATCTTCAGTTCTGCAGGGTTTGAGTGATTGTATTGCATATAAGGCTTCAGGGGCCTGTTTCAGAAAGGAGGTTAAGTTAAAACTCAGAGTAGTTTAACCCTGAAATGAGAGAAACTCTGGGTTTTCCGTTTCAAAATGGGAGGTTTGTTAAACTGGAGAAAGCAGGGTAAGTCAAGCCTGTTTCTAAAAGAGAGTTAACTTTAACTCAGAGTCAGTTACTGTGGTCACTTACTCTGTGAATCTAACCTGGTCCGGAGCAGGTTTATTCTCTAAACTCAGATTCTGTCGGTCTCCTCCCCTTTTTAAAGATGAAGCGGTATTTCTCGCATTAGTCTTACATTTCCGCACACCTATTTTAGAGCTCATTTTGGAGATGTGCATAAAAACGATTGATGGAAACGTCATGATGCACATAACTTTTGAAAATACGCATAATAAAACATGTGCATAACTGAGTAGGTTAAACTTTTATTTGATAAGATGCACATAAACTACGAAGTGCACTTAACAAATTACAGTATGTACATTAAAAAAAGGTTTGTTAGAGATGATGATGAGTGTGTGAATGGACAAACCAGCAGGCTGAGCACACTGCAGAACATCTTAAATGGTGTTTTAGTGATTCTAAAATGCCTGAACTGTTTCAGTATTAGTGTATATTATTAATTACCTCCAAGCGTCTGGAGCGTGTCAAGATCTCCGCGTCTGGCTTCAAACGCTCCCACGTGTTCATTGTGTGTCAATTGTCTTCTGAGGCGCAAGTACATTAATTTAAAGAGCCCATATTATGGGTTTATGAAAATTCCCCTCCATGTAGTGTGTAACACAGCTCTAAGTGAAGTGAAGTATCCAGCTAAGGCTTAAATCTGTAAGAGTTCAGTGTTTAAAACGGTTGATTCATCTATAAAAGAGTCGACTCATAGTGCTTCAAACGAGTCGCCTTGATACCGATTCATTAGGTGTTTCGCCATGACGTACAAACAAAACCAAGTTATTCACGTGCACGCGCAAACCCGGGAGATTTCAAACCTGAGGCCCCGCCCTCTGACGCAGAAACCCAGACACACACACACACACATACACAAACATGCCGGTCGATTGAAGTCACACAGCAGATGGATATTATCGAGTCTCTACCCAAAGATGAAACCTCAGCATTATAACCAAGCAGTTGGAAACTAATGGAAACTTATGGAAACTACATGCTACAAAGAATACTTCATCTGCGTTTGTTAAAGGAAGGATCAGTAAAGAGTAACTTACTGATGGACGTCAGGATGGGTTTCTTCCTCCATTTCTCAAGTGTAAGTACGCGATTAAATTTGTTGCCTCGTTGACTCGAGCTTGCAAATGTATTTAGTTGTGATTTGTTACTTGTAACCGAGTGTACTGTATCAGGTTAACTGGCTATATTCTCTTATCGCGTGCAAAGTCACGTTAAAAACGCGACGCGTGCTGCTTTGTTAACGGAGCTCCGTGGACGAGGAGTAGTGTGTGTGTCTGTGTGCGCGCGCTGTCGTCCGGAGGTGTGTGTGTGTGTGTGCGCGCGTTGTCGTCCGGAGCAGGGTTAAGTGCGTGTGTGTGTGTGTGTCTGTAAAAAGAGCAGAGTGAGAAGCTAGGAGATCTCCTCAACTGTTTTTGGAGTTTTCGCTCAATAAAATAGTTAATCGTCTGAATTTTCAAGTCCACAGTCTGTATTTACATTGACCCACTGGCAGCTAAACTCCACGCCTACACTATCGAGCGTGTATGAACTGTGATTACTTTTATATTGCTGATTAGCTGTTTGGCATTTCACTCTCTGACTGAAGGCAGTCAACCAATCGCGACAGACTGTCATCGGTCCAATCAGTGCAGATTAGCTTCGCGCTAAGGAGGGGTTTGGGAACAAATGAATCACTGGACGATTCATACGGGAGTCGCTGGGATAATTAGGTAAAAATAAATGCAGATTATAAGACCATGAAAGTGTTTTTTGACCTTGCATGAATATTAGACTGTTGTTGGAGACCCTTACAACCAAGATATGACCCTATTTCATGTATAATATGGGCTCTTTAAATGATGCAGCGTCTCATTTCACACAGGACGCGTTAAGAGACATCGCTATTGTGTGTGTCTATGTGTGTCCGTGAATGTGTGAACTTTCTGTAACAAGCGCATGTGCGCGGGACTGTCTTTATCTCTGATGCTCGGATTAAGTTATTTTCTGTAATATATCGTGACAGAAGAGTAAAGATGTCACCTGTGTGAGCCTTGCTGCTGCACGAGTCCGGTGAGTTATCCTGTATTTTTTTTTTACTCAACGCGTTACACAACGTCTTTCACATATATCCGGAATATGCAGGTGTAAGTAATGTGAATCATCCACATATCTTTTGCGACTTCATTATCTGAGATGTAAAACGTATGGAAAAGCTGCCTACAGAGAATCAATGCACACACATAGAGAGGCTATGTGAGGTGTGTGTGTGTGTGTGTTTATAGCAGTTTGATAAATATGAGTTTGTAGCTCAATCATTTACGGTGCAAAGCAGCATTTGCCATTGTTTACATCATTGCTACAGCATACCGTTAACGCTAGACACTGAACATGTCATGATCAATTTTAACAAATAAAACACTTACAGGTCGAGCTCACAGCTTCTGCTTTGAGGAGATTTTAGCTGAATCCAGCACTGAACTGGGAGAGATTCTGGAGCTGTTTTGTCAGATCATGCTTGCTGTGTATTTTATAATTCTCTGGAACATGATTATTATTGAACTGTGAGCACTTCTGTCTTTGTGTCGTGTCCTTTGGAAACTTAAATACAGAAACAGACGAAGCTCTGTGGAAACAGCCGTGTATAGACGCATTTTAGCTTTATCTCTGCTGTAACGTTACAGCGCCTCTGGCCACGGCCCTTAGCTGAGCAGTGTGTGTGTGCGGTAAACAAACCTTTGTGATCTCAAAAGAGCCGGAAGTGGTTTTTTTAGTCCCCAAAATTTGACGATTGTAGGCTTTGCTACTGTGTAAATCAAGGTCTCCCTTTGCATTGAACTTTGAGCATTTTACATCCAGAGATGTTGTTTATGTTCACACAGATACATTACACATCAACTAGTTTAACATACGATATTTTAGCGGACCAGCCCTTTTACAAATAAAAGCAATAAAACAGCGAACAAGGAGTATTTAAAGCAAGAGAAAACAGAAAGGTCTTTAAAACAGACTCAAACACAGAAATGCAGGGGAAAGTCTGATGTGAACTGGAAGAGTGTTCCAGAGTTTATGACCAACAAATAATAACATTTTAAGATCAATTCTGTATTAATTTGGTACACTGCTAGAAATAGCTGTTAATTTACAGCAGATTTTCAAGAGTAAACTTCTGTTATGTTCAAAAGCAGCACATTTGTTTTATTTTTGGTTTTCTTGAAATCACATGTACGTAATATAACGGCGTTTTCCTGTATTTATTTTTCAAATTAAATAAAACATTACTATCCAGTATTTTTCCTGAACTGCATCTGCTCACGTGGGAGTTTCATCGTCTTCATTTTGTTAAAAGGTGAGTTTCCCTTTGTTTAACGTGATATCATAGATCCAATACATTTGATTTGCTAATGCAACTAACATAATTTGGAAATTAGCATATGTTTTATTTGCTGTTTGCAGACATATAGACTAGCGACAAAACCAGAGGTGTGGACTCGAGTCATGTGACTTGGACTCGAGTCAGACTCGAGTCATGAATTTGATGACTTCAGACTCGACTTGACAAAATATGAAAAGACTTGCAACTCGACTTGGACTAGAACATAAATGACTCGGACTTTCACTTGGACTTGCGCCTATTGACTTGTAAAGACTTGCTACTTTCTATAAAAAGGCCAAAGATAAAAAGTATGTTGACACGGAACGCTCTATCTCTGCATGTGTGAGACAGAGAGCATGCACGCATACTTTCGACCACTTGCGCTTTGTGGCGCACTTCCGTGTTTTTGCACCAGCGGGAAATTTGAAGATGCCATTTTCATTCTGACTCGGAGAGTGAAATAAACACATCCGAGATCTGCTTCTTTTGTTTTAATCAGCGTATTTACAACATCTGTCAAAGGTAAGAGACTTTACTACTCGCAATGTGTTACTGTTGTGCAAAAGCATTGTTTTACTGTTGTGTATAAGTCAATGAACTTCAGATTTTTTAAAACAAAATTTACCCTCTTGTGATTTATTTCACATAATTATGAATGAACAGGGTTGTTATTTATGTTTTTGCACTTGGTCGTTTGTGTCAATGCGCATATTTAGTTTTATTTTTGTGTTTTGCCCATCCTCTGACAGTATTTTCTAACAATTTAATTAGTAGTAACATTAATTACATGCCATAATAACTATATATATATATATATATATATATATATATATATATATATATATATATATATATATTTTTTTTTTTTTTTTTTTAAGCTCTTAAAACTGTGAAAAAAGTGTTTTGTTACTTTTTGGTGACATTTTGCAATAAGGTTTTTTTAGTTCATCTATGTACTAACATGAACTAATAATTATAGTACATATATATAATTATAGTTTAACGTTTACTATTGCATTATTACAATTTAAAGGTATGCTTGTTAACATTAATGTTAATGCACTGTGATTTAACAAGAGTTAACCAGTAATTTTATTTCCATTAATTAATGAATACTGTAATGAACTGTAACTGTATTGCACTGCATTGTTTGTTCACATTAGTACTTACATAAACTTAATTAATTAATACAACCTTATTGTAAAGTGTTACCTTTTTCATATTTTGGATTGATACTATTAATTTTATTTAGTATTTAAAACCTTAGAAGTATTTGTATTATTGTTGATGTTATGCCTCTTAGCAATATTTTAGTCCTCTATATGGTTTTTAATTAAATTTTTATTGTGAGATTGTAATGTAATGCATCTATATTGTTGAATTTCTGTTTGTTTTTTTTCTGTATTTCCCCCTCTATATTTAAGGCTTATCTACTATTTTTAAAGTACTTAAAACAAACCATCTAATAAAAAATAAAATTAACAATCACATTTTGTTTCATGAGTGTCTTTGTTCCTGTTTTAGGACTCTTATTTTAACAGATTTCATTTGGAAACACTTGACTGATCATTCAATTAAAGTTTTACCTTTATTATTCCATCACTCAATGAGATCATTTAATTGTGAGTTGAATTACTCCATTTGTAATTGTTTTTAAATAAACTAAAAACGAAGACTTGTTTTATTCAGTTTGTTGAATGTGAACTTCTCTACTTTACATATTAAAAGATATTTAAAACCACTATAAATGTATTTAAACTAATATTTAAATTTATTTAGCACATTTATTGGCTATTCAAACATGAAAACAAGTTTTAGATAATTTGTGGCTCTAATAAATTTTTGCCAAAATGGTCTAAAATGATAGTTTACAAGTGCCTAAGTGGGATTTGAACCCCGTTCTTTATGAAAAGAAAGAAAAATCTGATTGGCTCTGACATTACTTTCAGTAGTGGGCAGGTACTTCAATCTGATTGGCTGGTCTCTCGTGTGTATTCAGTCTCTCTGCTTTTTTGTCCACACTGGTGCCTCAAACCTTTCCTGCTTTTGCTTTCCAGAGATCCTCCTGGTAAATTGATTATTACAGAATGTTGACATGGTTTATATATTGCTACACTATTTAGTAACAATACACGAAAAACTATGAGGTTAAGGTAAATTCTATAATAAATACTAGTGTTTTTGAGAGCTGGGTATACTGCCTATGTTTTAGGCTTGTATATTATTTACAAGTTGTTAATGAATGCTTCAGCATACTGTAGTATTAAGAATAGTGAACTGATAAAATAAAATACAGAGTGTAGTTTTACTGCAGTAAAGTGTGGTAAATTGTAGTATAATACACCCTATATTGTAAAAAACTACAGCACTGAGTAATTTGTTTATATTACACTTGTGTTACCATAGCAACTATAATATGACCCCAACAGATTAATTGAAGTACTTTACTATAGTACTGTTCAAAACCCTGTCCATGCCAATAGATGTGTTCAGGGGCCCTGTGGAACAGCTTTTCCTCAAAATGAAGAGGATGACATGGAAAATGTCCTCCACAATCTCATCAATAATGTGGAAGACAGCAGAGACGTGTTCATTTTATTTTAGTTGCCATGATAAAATGGGATTGATAGTGAGATTTATTTAAAGAGTGAATAGTACAGTAGGCTATAATACCTAATCAAGTGTTTCCTTATTTTTATCACAGTTACATTTCTGCTTGCGTTAGTTATATTTTTGTTTAAATGTTTTTTATTTGATTAGTATGGTGAACCTTTTGGATGTTTAATAAATGTTTGTAAAACAAAATGCATTCTTTACATCCAACCTCTATTCTCTGTGTCTTTAAGTGTTTGAAACTGGAAATATCTCATCATATAACATACAGCCAAAATGTTATGGTTTATTAGATAAAAAATTTAATATGTAAGTCTATTTTAGTATTTTGGTTATTGTTAATAGTGCCTCAATATAAATCATATCAAAAAGCACGGAAGGAAGAGGAAACACAAGACACAAAATCTGTAAATAATCTCTGAGAGCACGCAGGAAAATGTGTGTGTGAGCAGTGCATATTTGAGAGCGAGAAAATTTGCGCGTGAGCAGCGTATATTTGAGAACTCGCAAGCAGTTTTGTCCACAGAGGAAATCAGTGCACGAGCATTACACAAGGTAGAGAGCAAAGTTCTTCATTGTTATGTGAAGAAAACAACGTTATTGTTTGTATGAAGTAGCCTACTTCATTTAGAATATGTGTTACCATTTTACATTGCTGCTAGACGGATTTGCATCTCCATCTCTTCAGCACACACGAGATTCAATTGACAAAATACCAATTTCACTCAATTTTACTTTGCAGCATACAGGAGTTGTTGGTCTACTGCTGCCACATTGAAATCGTTTATGTAGTTTTAGTTAATCACAAGTTGATCACGAAGACATTACATATCACAACTAAACTTAATGAATTAGACAGCAGGAGACCTGCAATTTCTGTTTGATGTGAGGCAAAATGGACTCTATTGTGGTGGAACTCGTTCTTGTGCAATAGGCTGTGGAGACGAGACGCAGCACTGTTCAGCACTTTTTCAGAAAATTACATTTGTATTTTCATATATCTGAGCAATGTTCTTTAATAAAAAAAGGATTGTTTAATAAATACAGATCTTACAATCATACATAATCTGTTTACATTTTATTTTTCTGTTAAAAAGAGTCGAAAATCAAACTATAGGACTTTGGACTTGACTTGAGACTTGTTGCCTTTGACTTGGGACTTGACTCGGGACTTGCCTGTCTTGACTTGGGACTTGACTCGGGACTTGCCTGTCTTGACTTGGGACTTGACTCGGGACTTAAGGGCAATGAATTGAGACTTACTTGTGACTTGCCAAACAATGACTTGGTCCCACCTCTGGGCAAAACCTCATCGTGGAGCACTACTGACTCTCTGACTCGGATTATTTACTCTGGATGTCAGGGTAAGTTTCAATAAAGATGACATTTATAATTCTTCTGCACTGTAAGATTTAATTTGCACCGATGACTCCGTAAGTTAGCACAGTGAATTGACCGGTGCGGGGTCAGTATGGGGTATTAGCCTGTTTCTGGTTTTAAACTGATGTCAATGAGATTTTAAATTAAGATTAGCATGATCTAAATATAGCCTAGCATGGATTCGTGTTGTGCTCGCTTTCGAATCTTGAATTGTTGGTTATACTTTTGCATCGGTTCAAATTTGTATGGTTGGTTTTGATGTAGCTTGATTATTTATTATTTGCTGGACCTACCCGGTTTAATGTTAGCCTCCTTTATTCATTTTATTTGCCGGTTGGTTTATAACTTAAATTGTTATTCGATCATCGACGTTAAGGAAAAAACTGCCTTATTTCAGTGTTATAATGGTTGTAAATTTAGAGGATCTTGTTCAAAACGTGTCTGGTTTATCCCGGGGTGATTTTGCAGCACTTGTATTTTGTTTCTTTCATTGTTTTGCGAGTTAGTTTGTAAGTGAATGCTTTAAAAGTAATTCATAACAGTTTTTGCGATGCTGATTTGTAACGTTACTTTGAAATCTGGTGATGTATTCCTCAAATGAAAGAAATCATTACTGTCCTGTATTTTTATCTGAGCAGCATTTGAGCACACGTGAGCTGTATTCATCTTCATACTGTTTATTAGAAAGAAGAAAGTTATTATATAAAGTTAATGATTAGTAAATCATAGTTCCGGTACTGCTGGTTTACACTGGACATCACTCTCAAAATGTTGACGGCAATATGATAATAGATGAACATGCCAATGTAGCTGAAAATATTGAGGATTTGGAGTTTAGTCCAGAAAATATTGACATTATTCCTGAATAATCTTGCTCTGTTTTATCTGAAATTACAGGCAAAGTTACTGCTTCCAGCTACAGTCATTTTTTTCTCAGAAAAACAGGATAATTAAAGATGCCTTTTAATTTAGGTAAACTATATATTTTAGTACTTTTAATGCTTTCAGCAACTATTGCTTGATTTGGGGCGGAATGGAAACTCAAAGTCCATGTAAATACATTTTGAAGATCTGTAACTAGCAGTGTCAAATTGCTGTTATGTCTGCTATTTTTTTCTTTTTACAGGTTCGGGTGAAACACCAGAAAGCAGCGTTCAGCACTGGATGATCAGCCTCGAGGAGAACATCATTTAAGAATCCCACCAGCTTCTCTATCTGGGCTTGCAGATGTTTTTTTCTACTTTTTACAACTTCAACCTGCAAGACCCATTACAATTATTTGTGAAAAACACTAGTTAAGCAGTTTATTATTAAACATCTGTCATTTACGGTCATTTCATAATATGTATAAGGTTTTGGGGATTTTTTTGTTCAAATCATGTTCTGTACGTCAAAACCTGAGCAACGGAGCTTTCGAGTTTTTTCTGCTCTGACCAATGCTTCCTCTTAAATAGCTGATATTTCAGTTATTTCTTTAGTTTTTTCTTGGAACATTTTTCCAACATGTAATAAAAAGGAGACATGTTTTAAAACAACAATTCAAAGCTTGTTTTATTTTTGTTTACTTTTTAGCCTCCATTTCAAAACATGTGTTCATACACTGCAATAAAACATGGGGTTTAGCATAAAATAATTCAATATATTTGTAACGTCGGGGAGTGACACTGACAACAGAAGGTAGGATCCAAATGCAGGTTTATTCAAAGTCAGGCAAGCGATGGTCAATTCAGGTGCAAACAGATATATGTAGACAATCCAGAATCGTAGTCAGTAAACAGGCAATAGGTCGTAAGGCAGGCGGCTAAACAGGATGACAAGAATAAACAGGGCTAAGATCAAAACACTGTAAAACAAGACCTGGGGCCTGTTTCAGAAAGCAGGTTAACTGAAAACTCAGAGTATTTTAACCCTGAAATGACAGAAACTCTGGGTTTTCCGTTTCAAAATGGCAGGTTTGTTAAACTGGAGAAAGCAGGGTAAGTCAAGCCTGTTTCTAAAAGAGAGGTAACTTTAACTCAGAGTCAGTTACCGTGGTAACTTACTCTGTGAAACTAACCTGGTCTGGAGCAGGTTTTATTCTCTAAACTCTGAGTTTCTGTCGGTCTCCTCCCCTTTTTAAAGATGAAGCGGTATTTCTCGCATTAGTCTTACATTTCCGCACACCTATTTTAGAGCTCATTTTGGAGATGTGCATAAAAACGATTGATGGAAACGTCATGATTCACATAACTTTTGAAAATACGCATAATAAAACATGTGCATAACTGAGTAGGTGAAACTTTTATTTGATAAGATGCACATAAACTACGAAGTGCACTTAACAACTTACAGTATGTACATTAAAATATGTGTGAAAGGACAAACCAGCAGGCTGAGCACACTGCAGAACATCTTAAATGGTGTTTTAGTGATTCTAAAATGCCTGAACTGTTTCATTATTAGTGTATATTATTAATTACCTCCAAGCGTCTGGAGCGTGTCAAGATCTCCGCGTCTGGCTTCAAACGCCCCCACGTGTTTATTGTGTGTCAATTGTCTTCTGAGGCTCAGGTACATTAATTAAATAAAAAATCATTGACGCAGCTTCTTCTACCGCAGTAATTCTGTTTTTACTGTTGATATTTGGCGCAAGTTAATCAGGAAGTGACGATTGTGTTCTCTTCGACTCTTTGGATAAAAACGCTGCTTTATTTTTAGGTGTTATTCCAGTTTTGCACAAATTTATGTAATAGCCTATATTTTGATGGAAACACAGCTATTTCCTACATTTTTGTCACACACAGAACAAAGTCACGTACGAGGCTTGTCCTTTTTTCATAAATAATTAGCTTAACCTTCGACATGCACTGTTACTAGATTAATGGGATTATTATTCTGTCTAAATTATTTTATTACTGCTTACCTTCTTAATGTTATATCAACCTCTATCACTTGATCAATAAAAAGGCAGACACACAAGTGCACTGTTAAATCTATTAAAACTGATAAAAGTGTATAAAAGTTTAGAAAAAAAGTATAAACGTCACACATTACATTACTTATTTTATTATACTTAAAATGTTTAAATACTTAAAATTAAAAATTACGCATTAACTTGGGCAGCTGTTTTCCCACGCTGTCTCTTCTTCACTGATGGTTGCTTCATTTTAAATATATACGCTCATATTTGCTATAACTTTGCATGAGCACATCAAGTTCAGCCGGAGAAAGAAATGCAGAAATGCTCTCTTTTTTTTAAGATGTTGCCATAGTAACTCGTAATATCTGCGCTCTATTGATAATGCCTTTTTATAGTCTCGGTGCGCGCGCTTAACTCTGAGTTGGTCTACTCGAAGTTGATTGACCCAACTCAGATCAGCTGTTCTGAAACCGAAAACTCAGAGTTTTTAATCTCTCGGTAAATCAACTCAGAGTTCAAGTTTAAACTCCGAGTTGTTTGAACCTCCTTACTGAAACAGGCCCCAGGATAACGCGTTGTAATGTCACCTTACAGATAAACAAGACTCGGCAAACTGAAGGAGTGAATGTGTGGCTTAAATAGTGTGTGTTAATCAGTCTCTGAAAGTCCTCAGGTGTGAATGTAAATCAAGCTAAATGAGAAAGCAGGTGTGTGGGCGAAGAGCATGTATGACGTTGTAGTCCAGGAAAGGTGTAGTTCTAAGTGTGTGTGTGTTTACCAGCGGCATCTGGTGGTTGTTCGCTGGTAAACATGACAATATTAAATCAGATGAAGGGAAAACTAACTGTTTATGCTTTTTGAGGTGATTTATTTTGAATGTAGAAACAGTTTTATGCTGTGTTTGCTAACACGGTAGACAACTGTAAATTTCCTCAACAGTAAGAGTATATTTTACAGCTACTTACTGGCAACCGTGCTGCCAGTTCTTTACCGGTTTTAGAACAGTAAAATTTTTAACAGTTTAACCTGTGAAGTGCAGCTAAAATTACAGTTACTGGCTCATACTTGCGGGTGCCAGAGAGTAGTCTAGCAGCCACATTTTTGTACCAGTTGGAGACGAGAAAAAGAAGACCGTTACAGTACAGTAAGTTTAAGGGTGCTTTCACACCTGTGAATCGATTCAGTTGTTCTAAAACAGAGATTATAATTGTTGCAGTGTTGCTCTTTGCTCTTGGAGCGGTTCGCTTTCACACTGCAAAGTTTCTAATCGGACCAAAAGAGCTAAAACAAGTCACGTGTGAGTAAACTCTCCTCACATTGGTCAGAGTGTCAGGGTTTATTTTGCAGCGTCCCGCTCAGCTGTCAGGAGAGGTGGTGGTTATTGGTGATTGACAGGGTGCACGTGCGACGTGTCTGAGGAGAGATGCGGTGGGGAGGGGTGAGAAGGGTGCGCGACGATGCCTATTTGAGGACCGAAAGGGAGACGCGAGATTACCGGGAGATCATCACTCGTTTGCGGGCATCCGGAGACTCGCGAAACTTCCCGTCCTACTCATAATTCTCTCTTCATATAGCCGTAAGCCTATTACATATCCATAAACACTGTGATATAACCGCGCTCGGATCGCTTTCTCACTGCAATCGATCCGCTCCAGGGTTCGTTTTAATCGAGCCGAGACCACCTCATTCCAGCCATCTCGGAGCGATTACTTTGGCGCGGAACAAAGCGCGATTACCCTGTTCACATATGCCAAACGAACCGCGCTAACTGGGCAAACGAGACACGTTCCCAAACAAAAGTGCAGGTGTGAAAGCAGCCCAAGTTTCTTAAAGGTGCAGTAGGTGATTGTCTTCAGAAATACTTTTTGTTGTGCTGGTTAAAAGTCTCTTCACATTCCAATAGTACTGATTCAAGTAAATGATTTTAATGTGTTTATATGTATTTTTATATTCTGGATAAGGCATAAAACTAAAAAATGTTCATCCAATTAAATATTGTCAGACTGTCATGTAACTCAATTACGACAGGTATCTCAAACTGTCTGTCAACAAATTTAAATTAGAATTTCTGCGCAGCCTCTTTAAGCAGGAAGATACGTCACTCACTCGCGCGCACACGTGAAGCACGCATCTACAGCTGACAGAGAGACTTCGTCTTGCAAACTCTGCATCAACCTGAATTTCTTTCTGAAAGACCAACGTGGCCATGTATGCATGAAAAGAAAGATTGCATCTGAAAGGGCTTCTGCCAAAAATGCAGAATCAAAACTTTTCTAAACCCCGAATCAATATCGGAATTACTTTTGCACACTGGAGAGCAATGATGTTATGCAGTTCAAAACAACGATCTGAAGGGTGACACCACAGCTGAAGTATTTCTTTTAGACAGGTATGTTTTAAAACTATTTTAGCCACACAAAGATTATGTACTGTAGACTGTGTTCTTCTTGGTTATAAATGGGTTTATATGTACAGAGGTGTTGTTCAGCCACTGAAAACGTCCAGCAAAAGTTTGGCTATTTTCAAGTTCATGGGGAACCTTTTACAGCATCGATAATATAGTCCGTTAAATAGACCTGAGCATTCGTTTGAAAACAAGCTGAAAACAATTGACGTACGTGGATCAGCGAGCACAACTGAAAATAAAGTCACTCGTTGTCTTGGTAACATAAACAAAAGTGTATTGTAAAAAGATGACAGGATATTTCTGTTTTTACCACATCTAACCTTTATTCTGATCTCACTTTTATTTTGTTTAATAACAAAACAGAAGTAAATGTGCCCTTCTGCCAAACCAGCTTTACTGAGGTGATTTATATTCACACATTTGTTCAACAGTGACAGCCTGTGACACAGTTTTGTAGATATACAATTCCCTCAACCTCTGGCCTGTCAACAACTACGCTTGACAAAGTGTGTCTCCATAGAGTTTTATAACTGGTGAATGACATGATCTAGTGTTATATATAACCAGTGCGAGTTCATGACTTAAGGAGACATGACTGCGGACGGCAGGGAAGGGTCGTGAAATTTCTAAGCTATTATGCTAATGCTAGCATTCTGGCAGATCACCTACTGCACCTTTAAGTAAAGTAAGAGAGTTACAGTAATCCAGGCATGTTGTTATGAAGGCATGAATCACCGTTTGAAAATTTATCTGGGATAAAAACGGCCTGACTTTAGACAGTTGTCTGAGGTGGTAAAAGCAGGATTTTACCACAGTACTGACCTGTTTGTCAAATTTTAAGTTTTCATCAAACATAACAGCGAGATTTCTTGCACAATAGGTAATATGTGGGGCTAAAGATCCCACATTGACATTTAACAGAGGATTTTGTTTGTGCCCAAATAAAATAACTCCAGCCCTGCTGAAAAATCCAGCTTAAACCAGCCTGGTTTAAGCTGGACATAGCTGGTTTTGGCTGGGCTCTCAGCCTGCTAGGCTGGTCAAGCTGGTTTTAGCTGGAAACCAGCCTGGAAGTGGCCAAAACCCCTCAAAAACCAGCCTGGTTGACCAGCTAAAACCAGCCAACCAGCCTAGGCTGGTTTAAGCTGGATTTTTTTAGCAGGGGTTTTATTTTATTTTACATTTAAAAAATAGCTTTTGCTCGTTCAGATCACAGGTAAACAAGACAGACACAAACATGTTATTTAAACGCTGAAGCCTTTTGTCCTCTCCCGATCATTACTGCACAGACTTCCTCTGGTCATTCAGTCGCAAAATATAGAGCTTTTCTATAAAGATTTGTACATTTAGTACTGAAACAATCAAATACTTTATTAAAAATATGTGCACAGTACACAGATTAGATCAAGTTTAACAGGGAGGGTGGATAGTACATTTCCATGCACACAAACACAAGCTTTTTGTCAGGAATGCCCGTCCGGTCACTCATCCATCAATGTAGAAAAGTGATGTGAAATGATAAGTTTCTTAATTTAAAAATAAAATGTGCATTCTGACCTCCGGGAAAACTCCCGATCATAGATATATGTGTATTTCTCTGGATGGCCACAGTCCTCCACTGCAGCTTGGTCCCGCATTCATTACAAAGGAGCGCTACCCTGTACTAAAATGGCGGCCTTAAAAAATAGACATCAACAGGGTATGCAACATCTAATATATATATCTATGACCGGGGATCAGAAGGAAAAAAGACAGTGTGAACACAAACAGAAGGTGGGACAATCGAACTTGAGTACAGTACAGGCAATTTCACCAAGTGTGAAAGCACTCTTACATTTAAATTGATGAGGATCCTGTGCCAGTGGATGGCCAGCATCTGGAGCATCATTATTGTTCAGTTCCATAACCCACGGCAGATCATTAATGCACCAGATCAGGCTGACAGTCTCACTGGAGAGGTGGAGACACTGAAAGTGATGGTGGTGATGTTATACAGCTTTACAGGTACGATTAAAAAATGATGTACTAGAATTTAACCCAGATGAAAGAAGTAACAAGCTGTAATCTCATGTTACAATAAATAATATTACATTTTTAACCATACTAAAGTAGGGATGCACCGATATGGATTTTTGGCTGATACCGATAATTCTTCAGACTTTGAGGCTGATATGTTTAGGACGATAATTATAAATCTTTCTAATTGCATTATTTTTATACAGTAAACTTCATAAAAGATTGAACTGCTCTGATGAACTGAATAGTCTATACTCAAAGCAAAACAGCTATAACTAAACTGCAAGGTGATTATTCAGACGTATATTCACGATTTCACATGAATCAGCATGCACAAAATACATTTCTTCATAGCAAATTAACATGCAAGTTGATTGTTGCATAAAAATAAAAGTTTAAATAACAAAATGGTATTTAATCAACAAGCAAGTTAAATATATTTTAAATAAGATGAAAATGAAAGCTAAGGACTGAAACCAGCTCAAATGGTCATGAATAAAACGTGTTTCAGTGATGTACACATGTACAAATATGTCATGTCCGATAAAGCCTTTTTAGAGGGGTTTTGACTGTTCAGAGCCACCGTACAAGCAAACAGCTAAATATAGATAATATGTTTTAGCAGGGGCGCCTGCAGGATTTTATTCCAAGGTACGCACAAATCCAGCACCCCCCGCCCCCTCCCGCCAGTCATGTCAAGAAACACTGATGCTTGCTGTCAAAGGCCGCATTATTCAAGGGCGTTCGTTATGACATAACTTGTTTCCTTTTTAATTGTAATATTTTGCTGAAATCTAAATGTTATAAAAGCACATAAACACCAAGGAAAAATCAGACGCTCAAGACGTGATCTTTAAAATTATTACATATTAAAAAAATTGCAAATATATGACTGAAAATTGTGATAAAATATAATTAGTAAAGCATTAATTAAATCCTTACTTTCCACTCGGGCTGGGCGATTTTATTTTATTAATTCGAATTTACGTTTTGACGACAATTTAATTTTATATTAAATCGAGAAATCATGATTTTATAAAAAATATATTTGATTATAAGGTCACCAATGCGCTTTAGTTCACTCTCTGTATGAAGCAGGTCATACACCAGAAGTTACCCAGCGCTATGGATTTTAGAATTCAGAACAGGATTCTGTACACACAGCGGCGCCGCCCAGTCACGATTCAAGACGCAGATCATATTTCAGCCGCGCCACAGAGCGCCATCTGATTAGTTTCATGTTAAATATCATGTTAATGTGCGCGTCTGGTGTGTGATAGTTTAAACTGTCATGTGCGCGCCGTGTCGCAGCGCTTCTGGTGTGCGACCTGCTTGACTGCCTGTTAAAGCGTGAAGTCATGTAGGATTTTGCTTTTTGCATTAGTCTGAGTCACGTCTGTGTGGATTATCAATACATATTCCCTCATCAAGCCGATAAACTCGATCTCAACATGTATGAAGGACGTAAAAACATGCCAAGGTAAAAACAATGCCGATTTTAGTTCGAACCGCGCTGATCTTTTGGTTTGAACACGAGTAGAGATGAAGGACTGTAGCAGTGAAAATGAAAGTAGCCGCCCCCATGACATCATTTAGCGGACCTAGTTCAAAACCAGACAGATCAGGCAGCATAATACAGAGAGCGCTGTAAAGTGCATCATATGATCGATATTCAAAAGGGGAAAAAGAAAAATAGATTAAATATTTTATATTAGACACACATCTGGTGCTTGTATTTGCTCCTGCTATACGTCCACAGCTTCACACATTGGTTTAAATTGGGCTTTACAGTTTCCATGTTCAGTGCTTTTCTTCCACTGTATATTTTTAAGAAAAGGCAGCAGCATTACAACCTGACATTCAATCAGAAGACCAAGTCAAAGCCGAGCTGACAGACAATCTGTCCTAGACTCAGCAAAACTTGCAAAAATCCCTCTGTATTCCTGCAACTGCAATATTTACACAAATATTTCTTATTCAAATCTTCCGCACCGATATTTAACTCGTGAATTTGTTTTACATTTATTTACACCTTGCTGACTAATTTATGCATGACATGGCCATTAAAATACAATGTTCCTTTACCAGATGGTTTTTCGAGTTACTTATAAAGAGAATGTTACTTCAGTCATGTTGTTGTAATGTTTTAAGTTGACTAGATTCACAAAAAAAAAATCGAAATCGTGAATCGCTCAAACTTTATAAAAAAAAAAAAAACTATAAATATATATATATATATATTTTTTTTGCCAAATCGCCCAGCCCTACTTTCCACTGACCGAAAATCATCCACCTGCACAGTTGAGTAGTGGACGGGCTCAAACAAAAATAAAATTTGTAGCCTATATTTTTCTTTAAAAAAAATGTCTTTTTAAAACCAATTTCGTATATTGTTTGTCTCTTTGTTCAAATATTTTTCTTGGTCAGTTATCTTCTAGACAAAATAGAAGAACCAATAACATTTGAAGTGCTTCAAAACCTGCAATATGCTTCAACAATGCCGAACCACAAACTGAACTATAATAAAATAATAATCTAGGCTCAATTAAAGTGAAACGTTCAGTTTCAGAGGGCCTAAATGAAACTGTTTTCCCATGTTGCGCCGGTCAATTACAATTTAATTCATTTAATCAAATAATGTGAAAGAGCAGGACAGGCGTTTACATATTGGCATATTCGCAGCAGCACTGAACATTTACCTCGGTGGAACAAAATCGGTTGGAAGTGTAAGACACTTCAGAAACTCGTGATAATGGAGATGTCTGCTTATTTATGCCAGTCTGTCAGATAAAATAGTTAAAACACCTTGAACGGTAGCTGTTCCATGTGAGGAGGCCGCGCAGCAGCTGGATCTGATCTGTCTGATGAACGGGACAGGTTCCCCGGCTCAGGTGCTGCAAAGAGACTGCGGTATTTGTCTCATTAGTTTTAGGCCGTTTGGCAAATGTCTCAATTAAGTTCAGCTGTTTTAAAGAGCGTTTTACTCATTTTAACCTTGTTTTAAAACAATACCTATCTGAATAGTGATTTTTAGGTGTGGAAAATCCACCAGTAAAACTAAAGCCAATAGATTTCTTTACCCATCTCCCACCATGCAAGTACATACACACTTCAAAACACACAACTTTATTTGTCATTCTTTCTTGCTTTATCAATATATCGTAGCGTATACCGTTTAATAATCAATTTTAATTATGTAATAAAAATAAAAAAGCGGCATTAATTCGTGGCCTCTCATGGTAGGTACGCACAGTGCGTACAGCTGTATGCCTGCAGGCGCCACTGCGTTTTAGTACGTTTAGAAAATGCGGCACAGATTCCTCCTATTTGGCGTTTTGACATGTCACATCTAGGTGCTGATTGTCAATCAGACAACGCCTCTGCGCTCGTTCTTGCCGACTAATTTGTTGTACCACATGGAATGTAATAAATATTTTAGACCAAGTTACATGTGTCCTCTTTCATTCACCAGCTGCAACGAAAGGAGTTCAACCCAAAACTAACATTATTCGGCCCTGGAGTAATAAGTGAATCTCCCCTGATATCTCTAACACAACAAAGACAGAGCAGGAAAGGCTTTCATATGTAATATTTTTCCTGAGGTGATTTGAAGCAAAATACACAATGACACTCAATCAAACACATCTACAATGATGAAGAAAATGGTTACTTACTGAGGTATTAACGCACAGCAGTGCTACGTGAAGAAATGACAGACTTTGAAGGAATAATCAGTGTGAGGAGAGATCATTATAGTGCACTGGGCAAGTCTGAACATGTTCCGCCCACGCGAGCACGGCAGGCAGATCTGTACAATTACTGAATTATCGGCTTAAAGATATCGGCCTAATTTAGACATCGGATCGATAACGATAATCTTAAAAATAGCATTTATCTGCCGATAAAGATATGGCCGCCGATATATCGTGCATCCCTATACTAAAGTAAATTGTATTTTACAGTATATATTGTAGTATTTACTACTTTCTGTAAAGGAATGCAACAACATCCTGCAGTATAAACTATCATGAACTTGCACACACACACACACACACACTAAACATTATGTCATGTAAAAGGCAAATAAACTAAAACAAATGTGTTTAGCACAAGTATTTACATGCAAAAGCTAATACATTTCTTTCTGATTTACACATCTACATGCATTAAATCTGATTTAGATTCACAACTTGCATCCTGTAACATCCAGACACTGTGTCCAGAGTAAAAGCAACTGTGCGGGAGTCACCGGTCCATCGCACGGCTGAGGGTCCACACGGAGCATCTCAACCGCAGTGTGAAGCAACACAAGCTGGACAGTCATCATCTCTTTCTATTACAGCGAGCATCAACCAGACTTACACAATGGCTTACCTACTGCACATTAGTAAAAGCTTGAGCTAAAGATTAGAAGAGATGATGATGAGCCTAGATTTATTGATGTTCAAAGCGTTATAAACACACACTGTGCATAATCCATATGTTGTTGCCTGCACTGCAGGAATATAAAGTTGTCAATATAATAAACATTAATTTTCAGCATAATCATTTACACATATGTTACAGAACAATTAGAGTGAGCAGTTGCTCTGCACTAATGTAAATATGAATAACTTTAGATACTTACTCTGCAGGTGTAAATAGAGTGGAGGAACTATGACGTTACTTTGTAGGCTAATCGGCTGCTAGCATGAAACTGGTTCCCTCGTGAAAATCCCGACAGGATTTTCCCATAGGCTTTTCGAAGATTACAAACAATAAGCTCTGTGTTCAAACACTGTTCATTACACTTACACGTTCAGTCCAGCCGGATAATCCTCACACCAAAATACATCTTAGAGCACTTTTGGATCTTAAATGCAAACGCAACAATTGAAAAGCTAACATTAGGCTACAAACGCCCTACACTGCCCTCGGGGTGCTCGCCTGTGACGTCAGCCCCACCCTGCAACAGACAAGTTCTCTAGCTTATTTATAGAAATAATGACCATGACAAAGAGTTAATCTCTCTGTTTATTATATTGTAATCCACGCTCTACGTTATAAACAAATAAATAAGCAAAAACACATAGACCTACATAGACCTTGGATCATTTTTACATGGGAAATTCATCTGCTTTGCTTTACGGTTGTTCTAAAAGTTTTAAAACTGTGTATAAATCTGCCTACACAGTATTATCATAAGACAATTAAATAAGTATATCGCTCGCGTGCACACAGCCTGCTTACCTTAACAGACGACAAATGAGGCGTGAGGAGGAAAGTCTATCAAATGCCTGCAAGTTCCTTCATGGATAGAGAGAAATATTCAATTTTCCTTTTTTGCCATCATGTACAGCGAAAAGCAGCTCATACAGTCACATCTGCTATAGATTTCATGGAGTGTAAATATTGCAGTTATGACAGAGTTAAATGTGTTCAGATGAAGAAAAAAAGACGAAAAATCACTTGATCATGTGAAAATGACAGTTAACATGCATATTTTTACACATTTATTCACACGTTTGCATTACTGAGGGCAGGACAGAGACAGACAGCATTTGTAAGCAGTATCTTCAAAATATTGTTTATTAAAATAAATGATCAACAAATGAATCTGTCTCGACAGTCTTTACAAGTGAAGGAATTATAAACACACAAGCTGAATTCCCAATTAGAAAAATACTACAAGCTATAAAATACTCTTCATGAAAATACCTAAATCACAGACAAACTCAAATGCCCAACACAAGTGAGCTGCGCTCCAGACCAGATCAGCTCGATGACGTATAATGTCCCCTAACCCTAACCTGTAGTCCCATTTAGCAACTTGATAGCAACCGTCTTTTAAAAGAAGCATAACCGATTTTAAAATTCAATAATGTGATGTAGCTGATGTGTTTTATGTCGTAGAACAAAACGTGAAAGTATCTTGAGTTTGTGTTAGCCACGGACCTTATTTAAGCGATTTTACTGAAACCCCATACAAAAAACCCATTGACTTTGGGACGAGGGAACCGGAACTGCTAAAATGCTAACTCGCTACCGGGTTTTTGCATACAAATTGACGTCACAGTTCCTCCACTCTATAAGCAGGTTTTATTGTGCGTAGAGAAATATGCAATGATTTCCTCCGTCAAATGTACCACCTCTGTCTTTTGGCAAAATTCAGGCAGGTAACTACCGTCACACCCCAAATGATGCTCCAGCTCTGGTTTTATTTAATGACATTTAATGTTAGAGCGCACTTAGCCTTTTAAAATAAAGATGTTTTTTATATAAGATTACAAGAATAATGCAACAGGGGAAACCCTGAACTATGTAAATAAAAGTAACCTTTTTGCTTGGTTTTTATTGCAATATAACAATTACAATAAGGCAAAATTCGAATAACAACTATCATCTGCATTTATAGAACAGAGCACAATAATAAAGTCAATAAAATAGTAATACAAAAAGATAGACTTAAATCACAGTACAGACACACGAACACAGCTGAACATTTACATCTGCTCTTCTGTTCATTCAATTGTTTTCAGTAAACTAAACAGTCTTCTTCCACATGATCGTATCAACTTTACACATTTACAATATTGCCAAAACTATTTTTATTATACAATTTTAACTAATAAAAACACTTACAGGTCGAGCTCACAGCTTCTGCTTTGAGGAGATTTTAGCTGAATCCAGCACTGAACAGAGATTCTGGAGCTGTTTTGTCAGATCATGCTTGCTGTGTATTTTATAATTCTCTGGAACATGATTAATATTGAACTGTAAGCACTTCTGTCTTTGTGTCGTGTCCTTTGGAAACTTAAATACAGAAACAGACGAAGCTCTGTGGAAACAGCCATGTTTAAACTTTTAGCTTCACTTCTGCTGTAACGTTACAGCGCCTCTGGCCACGGCCCTTAGCTGCGCAGTGTGTGTGTGTGCGTGGTAAATGAACGTTTGTGGTCTCAGACGGGGCGGAAGTATTTTTTGTAGTCCCCAAAATTCGACTTTTTACAATTGTTGAGATCAAAATGAAATCTATGTCTAAGAGACTCTGAAGATGGGTAAATATTAATAAAAATGTAGGAATGTTTAGATATTGGAGGTTTTGGGAAGGACAGAAACCCTGTTCTTAATTCGATAATACAGCTTATTGAAAACAGAAAAGAAACATTATTTCTGTTAGCTTGTATTGGAAATTTATCTTGGGTTAATATTGATCTTATTATTTTATTAAGTATTTCACTCTGAATAAAATCTCGTCCATTTATCAACAAATTAGGGAGATGAAGTGTGTAATTTATATTAGTTACCAGATTAAGCTGCGGTCACATTAGAGTTTGAGCATGTGATATTCTGTCGTACAGCACTGTGAAAGGGGCGGGATTAAACAAGTTTATTAGACAATAATAAAGCAAGCGATTGCTCCACATTTTACATTTCTGTCCAGAGAGGTCATGTTTTGACCCTCGATTGGTCTCACTCAGTCAAGTGATGCGATTTCTCAGTTCAGAGTTCACCAAGCTTAAACTTTGCACCGCAGCAACCTGCAAAACTTAACGCATGACCCTTCGTTTCCGGTCTGACGCATTCGCATGTGTATGAATGGAAGTCTATGTGAGGAAAAGCCCAGTTTGACCGCAGCTTCACTAACCATCGTTAGAAATGCCTTCAGGATAGAGTTCAACACCCTTGTGTATTGCTTATGATCACACTCATGATATTTTTCACAAAACTTTCTATGACTGAGAACCTCACCTTCTTTTTCTAATAGATGGACAAACGACCTCTCTCCCAACAATCTTTATATATATATATATATATATATATATATATATGTATATATATATATATATATATATATATATATATATATATATATATATATATATATATATATACAAGATCTGTTTGTAAATAAAATGTACCTATTGTACCAAATTGGTGAATTATATGGGGGAAATTATGTTTGTAAATGAATTGCCAGTATAAAAGAACCTGTTTATTAAATTCTGATCATTTAAGAGGGAGTTTTTGTATTGAAAAATCACAACGTAATAAGAGATCTGTTCCACCTACCCTCTTGAAAATATTCTTTGGGACATAAAACCATGAACTATTATCACTTAGCAAAAGGTTATTAGCCAATTACTCTTAAACATGAGATTCATACAATCAGAATCTATGGCCTGCAGACCCCCATCCTTATAATCCTTCACTATTGTCCCTTTTTAACATAATAAACTTTCCTCTTCCAAACAAAGTTAACATTCAACTCATTAATTAATTAATTAATTTTTTTGTAAGAAATGGGAAGTGAACCTGCAGGGTAAATACATCTAGAAAGAGATTCCCCTTTTCTTAATAAAACTCTACCAAAAATAGAGTTGTCCCTTTGCATCTATCATCTATCGAATCTATTTTTACATTCGGAAATCCATTTAGAAATATAAAGAGTATCACTAAGTTCTTTATCTTTATAAGATATTACAATGAGTACAATGCCAAGATATTTAATACTAGATTTAACTGGGATCTTGCAAATTTGAGTGAAATCGGAATCTTTTAATGTCATTATTTCACATTTACTTATATTTAGGTTTAAACCAGAGGCCTTGGAAAAACTACTGATTATTTGGAGAACATTTGGTACCCGATCAGAATTCTTTAAAAACAAAGCTGTATCATCAGCCACCTGACTGATTATTATAGAATCATCAGCAATGTTAAGCTGTTCAACATCCGAAATTTTAATTGCAAGAGCAAGCATTTCAGCAGCTAAAATAAAAAGTAAAGGCGAAATTGGACAGCCTTATTAATGCCTCGGCTTATATTAAATCGTGGGGTGGTCCCTTCAGGTAATGATACAGAGCAATTTGTGTGCTGATACAAGCTACTTTTTTTTTTTTTTTAATTTACCCCAAACCATAAACTTCGGTTTTGGGTGCTCGAGCGTATCGAACACCTTATAAAAATGTAGGAAAAGCATGATTCCAGGATCATTACATTCATAGCTATAATCAGGGATTTACATTAACACCCCCCTAATGCGGGTAGATTTCAGCTTTGCCGGGTTAGACAGTCACTCCCACTAGCCACTTTGGCTGGTTGAAAATAATTTTCAATTTTCGTTTTCTTAAAGCAGGGTTCGACAATAAGAATGACCCAATATGCGTACAGATGTGATCTCAGAATGGAGTGTTGGAATATCAAGCCAATTCCATGCGTGTTCAATAAGAAAAGGTCTGGAGAGTTTTTTCTTCAATGCCAAAAATATTAGTAATTTATTAGATACAAATGAACAATTTGATGACAGAGCTCTGGGTTACATTACCCCAATGCAATACAAGAATTACATTCAAGAGTTTCGCAACTATCATACATTTCCTGACTCCAGCATATATACACAACTTATATTAACAGGTGGAGTTTTGGTGTAACGTCATTTGTCAGTCATTGTTCAGTCCTCCATTGGCCACACCTTTGACATACTTCCTCTTTTTCTACGAATTCTGTGCACAACAAAAGCATACATCTTTCTGTGTTCTGTGTTCAGTTGTAACACCTCTCTTCAGACAGGAAGTTTCTGCAGAGCTGAATTTAATTTTGGACCTGCATCTATCTACTTCTGCAAAAATGCTAATTAGTATGCACAGCACTCACCCACAACATTAGAAGTTCAGTTAATATATGACCCTTACATGACCAATACAAATAATTGTTTGATTAAAAGAAAAAGACAAAAATAATAAAAATGATTCCTATTTTACAACAGGAGAAACAGCACGACTAACAAAAAAATTGCAATCACATGAGCAGAAGAAAGCAGATGAATAGCGAATGAGAGGATAATCACTTGCGCTAACAGCTGATGTGATGCGCGCGACTGTTTAAAGCGTGCGCGCTTGTGTCTCCTTCCTTGAAGCACGCGTGCCTGGAACGCAACTGTGATCGCATCTCTTTCAAATAGTCAAGCAAAAAAGTAATGCTAATGCACCCACAGTCTTGCTGCTTTCAAGAGCTCCAAATGTGTCTTTGTAAGCAGCACCGGTTGCTTTCGCTCTGAACAGATCATTAATTGGCCTTAACCGTGTGATCATCCTTACATTATCACACAGTTTGTTTTTCACCTGCTTTCTTTTGCTTACGGCTATTTTTGCTTATATGGTTTAATAATTTTTTTTTTACAACATTTGCTTCAATATGAGATGAACTCCATTTATGTGTAGTCTTCTGGTGATCTGAGAGACCTTTAGCGAGGACAGATTACTGTGCATATGTTTGATACATGACAATATTTATTTTTCAAAGTCAATTGTTTTTCTTTGGTTTTTTAAAAGAAATGTTTTGTTAAATAAAAAGTATAGTATACGGCTATATTTAGCTTGTTTAACACATTTAAAATTAGTGGCAAAGAAATAATAATTGTTTGGAGTGGTCAAAGATTAGGTAAATCCTTAATTTTGAGTTCTGAAAAGTGATGTGAAATAAAAACTGATTGCACACTATGAAACCATGACCCATTCGCTCATACACGACACAAAAAATGTAAAAATGCATGTGGACAGAACACAAAATCTAAATCAAGTCATTTTAGCATGTCAAAGTCATATTTATGCATATAACAATATTTTCCCAACAACAAAATTGTGGCTAGTGAAAATGCAGAGTAGCTGGTAACGTTGGAAAACTACTAGCCACTGTGGCTGGGGATCAAAAAAGTTAATGTAAAGCCCTGGCTATAATCAATCAAATCTTAAACTAAACGCAAGTTATTATGAATCGAACAACCCCTCATAAAACCTGACTGTGTACTGCAAATAATCTGTGATGAACCATCCTTCAAATGATTGGACAATACATGTGCTAACAGTTTATAATCATTGTTTAAAAGTGTAATGGGTTGCAGATTATCTACATTTTTAGGATCTTTGCTGGGTTTTGGAATGAGGATTATAACTCTTTGCTTCATGTTATTGGAGAGAGAAAATCCTTCACTAATTTCAGTAAAGGCCTTAAATAACAAAGTCTTTATTTAATGCCTTAAAATGTTAAAAGTTGGCCGTAACAGTCGGAGCCGGGGGATTTGTCAGAACATAAAGATCGCTAGGACTGGGCGATAAGGCAAATAAATAAATCTATGTTTTACAGAAAGTTTGAGCGATTCACCATTTTGATTTTTTTTTAATTGTGAAACTAGTCAACTTAAGACATTACAACAACATGACTGAAGTAACATTCTCTTTATAAGTAACTCGAAAAACCATCTGTTAAAGGAACATTGTATTTTAATGGCCATGTCATACATAAATTAGTCAGCAAGGTGTAAATAAATGTAAAACAAATTCACGAGTTAAATATCGGTGCAGAAGATTTGAATAAGAAATATTTGTGTAAATATTGCAGTTGCAGGAATACAGAGGGATTTTTGCAAGTTTTGCTGAGTCTAGGACAGATTGGCTGTCAGCTCGGCTTTGACTTTGTCTTCTGATTGAATGTCAGGTTGTAAAGCTGCTGCCTTTTCTTAAACAGATACAGTGAAAGAAAAGCACTGAACATGGAAACTGTAAAGCCTGATTTAACCCAATGTGTGAAGCTGTGGACGTATAGCAGGAGCAAATACAAGCACCAGATGTGTGTCTAATATAAAATCATATATTTAATCTATTTTTCTTTTTCCCCTTTTGAATACTGATCATTTGATGCACTTTACAGCTCTCTCTGTATTATGCTGCCTGCCTGCATGTCTGGGTTTCAACTAGGTCCGCTAAATGACATCATGGACGCGGCTACTTTCATTTTCACTGCTACAGCTGCTCATGTTCAAACCAAACTAAGATCGGCGCGGTTCCAACTAAGATCGGCGCGGTTTTTCACATGGCAGGTTTTTACATCCTTCATACATGTTGAGAGATTGAGTTTATCGACTTGATGAGGGAATATGTATTGATAATCCACACAGACGTGACTCAGTAATGCGTGAAGTCATGTAGGATTTCACTTGTTGCATTAGTCTGAATGTAAATCCCCTCGTCAGGCAGTACTGGAGTAGTGTGAGAGTGGACCAAAGTGCGTTTGATGCAAGGGTATTAACAAAAGAAAAATACACACCTGAAGACACTTAGACGCTTGTATTTGTTGTATTTGCACCAGCTCTGCGATGCATGCCAATAGCTTCATGCATTGGGTTAAATTAGGCTGTCCAGTCTCTGTGTTCAATTCGTCATTACCATGATTAAAGCCAGGCAGTCAAGCAGGTCACACACCAGAGCGCACATGACAGTTAAAGTATCACACACCAGACGCGCACATTTGAATGATATTTAAAGGGCCATGACACCCCCCACTTTCAGTTAAAGTCTACTTCAGAATTTTTTCAAAAGATGCATGATTAATGGGCGTGGAGCTCTGCGAGCATAGGCCAGGAGTGGGCGTGGCCAGCAGGGGAGAGAACAACTGTTGTTGTCAGTTAGCTCACAAAATGAGACACAAACCGTGAGGAGACGCTTGAGTTTATAGTTCACAAAGTTAAAATGCAAAGAAATAAACAGTAATTTAATGCCCTGCTACTCGTGCTGCACGATTAATCATATCGCAATCGCGATGTCAGCCTATGCGATTACATTACAGCAAATCTTGCGATTTTATTAAATAAACAAAAGCGAAAGCAGTGCGTGAGCAGCGCGTATGGAGAGCAGAAGCTATTCGGCAGCTGCTGCAGAGATCAATCTATCTCTGTCTATTCTATGTAGTTACATATATCTCTCTATATACACAAATACACCTTAAAAAAAAACGTTTTATCTGCACTAAGGCCAGCTGCATAGGCAATATAGGCAAATGCTAAGGGCGCTGTTCATTCAGGGGATCGCCAGAAATGAGCGCTGAGCGGAGCTCTCAGTAAGGGACAGTCGGAAAAGTGCTTCTTCTTCTTTTTTTTTTCTCTCTCCGCTCAGATTCGGGTGTGTGTTTAAACAGACAATACACTTAAAAATATGCAAACATGTCCGTCCTGCGTGTTTTATTTTAAACACAACTAATTTTTTCTTAAATGAGCACAAACAGTTACTAAAGTAGTGGAATGCTTCATTATAGATCTGTGCATTCTTACATTAACTCATCTGTTATCAAACAAAATAATGAGATTCATCTGCTGCTCTTCACTAAATAACTATAGCAACTTTAATCAATATGCAAATACAATCGAAGATTTTATAGCTTTATTACATCCCAACGTTGACAGATTGCTAATCAATAAATCGCTATAGTGCTATCTGTAAGTTTTAATGTCAGCTAATGTTATGGAAGGGCATAGATGTTATGGAAAATAGTAATAGTAATGTAACTACCCCCATCATTCCTCAAGCAAATGTGTAAATATTAGATCTATTCAGCAATAATGTGAATTGCATTGGCATGTTTATCTGATGTTTTTCCAGGTTGTAGTAGTCGATCAAAAGTCGATTTAGTTTCTTATGACTATACACTAGCAGTGGAGTTTACTGCGATGTGACGGGGTGCCACCTGAAATCTTGTCTAGAAATTGGTTAGGGCCAGGCCTGCCTGTGCTATCATGTCATTTGGTTTTTGATTGTCAGGATGTTTTAGACCTAGTTATAATAATATTTATACAATAAAGTTACAATGATATTTATACATGATCAAACTACTGTTACTTTCTCCGCTTCAGTAACATCCAGCAGCAGAGTAACAGCTCGTGCAAAGGATGAGACGGACAAAAGTAATTAATGCATGCACTTATTTTACTTATTTCTTATTTATATACTTATTAACTTGAGTAAACATAAAACAAATCCGAATAAACCTTTCTTCCTCTGCTTCTGCTGCACAGCGAGCTCACATCATCCAGCATGCGTGTCGAACTACACTACCCACAATACACTTCGCTATGGACTACAACTCCCGTAGATATTCTATTCCCCCTCTCCTGCAACACTAGCGTGCAACTTAAGCAAAACTGACACAACTTGTTTTACATTTGGTTTTGTAGTTCGGGCCTAAATGAATGTTTCTTGCAGTTTTAATCATTTAAGTTTATTTGATTGACTATATACAAGTCAGTTGATATCATTAATACATTTATTGGGTAAAATTGTCACTTTTTTCTGTCATTCAATGTGTTTTGGCCATTATTAATGCACTGTCACTTTAATTGAGCGTGAGCAGCGCAGAAAAAATAGACAGAACGCCAAAACGGCTGCTTCAGTGACGCGCTGCTGCTGTGTGCGGTATGAACTTGGACGCCGAAAAACACGCGCTGCTCACGCTGTGCTTGTGGTCACGTGACTTCACGCAGCGCAGTGTGGAGACGGGAGAAAATGGATACAGAACAGACCACCACTGAACTTGTGCCCAGAAAAAATGCTACCTCTGTTATTTGGTGATATTTTGGCTTCAGGATATCGGACGCTGAGCAGAAAGAGGTACAGTGCAAAATTTTACAAACTAATACTGCTTCATCACGTGGCAACACAACAAATTTATATCAGCAGCTGAAGCAGCACAGAGAAAAGTATGATGAACGCATGGCGATAAACGCCAAGAGTAGTAATGTAAAATATTTTTTAAATGCGTATTTGTTTTATTTATCTGTACATTTGACTTTTTAATTTTATTTTAAAATTAAATTAATTTATTTCAGTAATGCAAATATGTTATATTTATTTCATTTTGTACAACTTTTTTAATTTGAAAACATTTTTCAATTCTAGTTGTTGCTAGATTGCACTGTATACTGTCTCTCAGTTGAAAAATAAAAATTTCAGCATTATTAGTAATCTGTGTGTGCATTTTTCTTAATAACAAGCAAGTTGAGTCATACCACTTGTTTATCGTATCGCAATCACAAATCGCAATTTTTACCTTAATAATCGTAATGTGATATTTTTCTCAAATCGTGCAGCCCTACCTGCTACATTTGTTATTCATAATTTTATATATACAGACAACCACAATTTATATCATTATAAAGATATGTTTGTTGATGTAAACACTATAAATGAGCATTCTCCCTTGATCCCCGGGTCTATTATAGATCTGAATGCAAACTCAGTGCAGCAGCTCTCCTGACCTGTCTATTTTAACCATTAGTCCTGCTGGTAATATAGAGGATTTAGGCGAACACAGCAGCACAGTGATGTGTCTGAATGTGAACAAACTCCTGATAAAAGTCAATGTTCGCCATTCTTCAATTCTCGCGCTGCTCTCCCGACAAAAATGCTTTGCTGTATGATCGGCCCTGACAAGATCGCGGGGAAAAAACATGCGACAAACCCCGTAGATCATGGAAACAAACACATACGAGCCTTCATGAACGTCTACTGCGTGCCGTTGGTCTGAGTCTCACAGCTTGCTTCAAACTGGTAGGTCTGTCTTGCCTTCGGAATGCACATGCTCTCATGAATAATTAAGCAGCCGGCTCTTCTCATAGGATAAGAGAACTCCGCTATGAATAATAATGAGAAACCGACGCATCATCATTGCACTTGCAGTACTGCGATACGTCGCCGATTTTGATCCGCCCCAAAAATCATTTTAAACCCGGAAGCTGAAATCAGCAGACAAAAGCTCAACATTATCCAGTTTTCCCTGCAGTTTTCCAGTTTTTTTTTACCTGCAGCGCCGGTGTGTGTACCCTGAGAGAAACCTGTGTTTAGAATTGTAAAATGCATGGTGCAGTGTGCTTCTGCTGTGCGACCTGCTTCATACAGAGAGTGAACCAAAGCCCATTGGTGCATAGCTAATACTTTTATAAAATAATCGCGATGCCTTGATTAAATATAAAATTAAATCGTCTTAAAACGTAAATTCAAATTACTTGTAAAAATAAAAAAAACTAATAAAATAAATCGCACAACCCTAAAGATCGTAAAGCATTTTCTAGTTCTTTTAATAAAATCTTCGCATCACAGCTTTCTTGAAACTCTGAACTGATTAGTGGAATGTGTGATTTAATGCTGTCATAGAAATCAGTAGCGTTAATTTTAGAAAATGTCAAATTCTATAAATTTCTATAAAAGTGGCATTAGCATTGGAAGATTCAGTATCATCAAAAATTTGAGTTTTTCTCTCTAATGTATTTTTATCTTGTCTGCTTTTTTCCAATCTATAAAAATCTATAAAAATAGTTTCTCTCCCCTTCTTCAAACCTTTTTGCCCTTCAACGAATACAAGCTACTCATTTTAATGTTTTTATTAGATTAAAATAAATTGTGCCTCGTCACAGTATGGATAACCCGCAGTACCTGCCTTTTGGGTGTCTGGTGGTGAAATGAAACTGTTATAGCTGACTGTGAGGGGCGTCTGAACTAGAGCTGTAATCAGGCTATGATAGGTAGGCCCGATAGAGCCCGAACCCGACAAGAACATTTTGATTGACAGCTTTTAAAAGCCCGAACCCGTTTATAGCCCGACATTATCCTAATGTGCACATGCACACAGCTCTATTGTCTTTTTTCATGAATGAGTTGTTTATATGTGTTAACAGTACTTATTAATAACATAGACTACAGGCCAAGCTGGAACATAAAAATAAAATAATAAAATAAGCCCTCTGTACCATCTTAACATCTCAACACTCTAAATAGGCCTGGGTACATACACTTAACCTTTAAATTGGCCAACACACCAATAAAAATAAGTCTTTCTTAGCAAATGAATTAAAATAAATGATAAATGATGACGGATATTTGGCAATAACGAAATTAAGATAAAGGCTCTGGGATTTGTTTTGCCACTTCTATTCACAATAGGGCGATGGTGAAGCTGAATAATGAAAGAATAATGCCAGCATTAGCCTGTATACTCTGACTACACTGTGATTTTATTAATATTTAGTTATAATTTGAAATTCTTTCCTCATCAAGATTAGGTTTTGTGTTTTTGTGGTGGAACATTATTGAATCCTCTGTAAATGGCTTTAGTGCAGTCCTGCGCTCACTGAGCAGCACTGAACACCCTTTCTCTGCTGCTGCTGGCCGGGATGCACTACTGATCCGGCTAATTTAGCATGTTTTGGGTAGGATTGTTTGTTCATCTTCCACCAGTCAGGAACATTCATTTCATTTTCCATGACAGCGGTTTCAGTGCAGCGAGTGTCCTCGTCATGTCCTGTCAGCTCGCTGGACACTGCTCATAGGTGCTCTACCGTAATACACAGTGTATGAGCGACTGCCGGAATACTTTGATATACCAGCGGCTAGAATGACTGTTTGATTAAAACAGGCGGCTGGCCTGACCGCTGACATAACTCGCTCTTTTTGACATCTACGTCATCATTTGTTTCACCTTTGCAGGGATGGATTCAATGTTGTAACAAATAATTTGATTACTTCCTCGCGCTAATCGAAATGCATCACATGACTGTTCATTCACTGCGCAAGCCCGGCACGACCCCGTCTAAAATGATAGAAATAAAGTCCAAACCAGCAAAGATCTTCAGCTCTAGTCTGAACTAGTACCATTGTTAGGTCGAGCTGCAAACAATGCAGGGATTAACCCGGACCCGCTATGACTAGCTGCTGTGTATATATCTATGAGCTGCTGCCACGTCCCGCGGCTGCTTTCCTCCTTTCATGTGATACTCGATGACTTTGAGCCTCATGGTCCCTAACGAAAAGGTCTTTTTGCAGAATTTACACATTGCCTCTTTGCCACGTCTTTAAATTTACATTCTCCCATGTTTGCATTTTGAACCTCACATCAACAACCGCGTAATGACCGCACGCAGGTGCAGACCGGCGTCAGCGTCTGTACTCTGTACCCGACCTACCGTAATAAGCTAATACATCACGCAGACTGTCATTTCTCTCCTGTTTCACATACTGAATTAATCAACTATTAGATGTTTTACGGTGGACCACTGTGCTTCCCTATCGTCATTAAGCAGACCGGCTAAATATTTAATACCTACAGCCACTTTACGGTAAAATTTAAGACAATTTAAGACCTTAATTTCCCGGGTTTTAATTTAAGACTTTTTAAGGACCCGCGGGAACCCTGTAGCATGTTTCAGTATAATGATTTACTGAAATATATTTTCTGTTTTCTTCTCATCTCCTCCATGGGTCTGCTGTCGTCTGATGCAGCAGCTGAATTTAAACCGTTCGGCAATAATTGAGTTAACTGTATGCATTTGGCAGTGTCTGCTGTTACTTTCTTTGCTTTCTCTGACACTTTCGGCACCACCTTTGCTTGTTATACGGTCCATCTCTGACAATTATCTTGTGTGGCACTTCCTGTTGGTTTGACAATCTTGCCGGACGTCTGGGTAACCACTGATTGAGTTGGCCCAACTCGAAACCAGCCAGCCGTCGCCGACTGGGCCAAATACTTAACATTTATTCTTCTTATTATTAGTAGTACAATTATTATCATAATATCACATCTTGCAAAAGATCAAAGCTGCCTGCATGTAAAAACATTACATAGTTAAAAAAATTCCAGATGAAACTGGATAGGTCTAATCATTTTTAGACAAAATTAATAAAAACAAAATAAATAATGAGCTGCAGAAAATGTGCTCTGCCCCTGAAACAGCTGTAGGTGCGCTTTTACAGCCAAAATCCTATTAAAACATGTTTACTATAAGCATACAGCTTGTGTTCTAACTATTCAGGCCTGTAGCCAGGGGCCTTCGGAAGAATTTGTCCCATACATGAGCTCATTTGTCCTATTTTGACTGATATGCCATCATAAATAATGAAAATAATCCATCGAAAAAGACCAAAAGAGCCAAACCGAATCTTCTGTCTGCTGTTGCTTTAGTGGGACTTTATAATCTGATGTGAGAGAAGTCTTCTGTCACTACTGGATTGTTTTTAAACAGAGAACATGTATTTCAGGTAACTTCATTCTTATTTCTGAAATAAAAATGAGCAATAAAAAGGTATGATGCCCTGGAAGCGACCATATTAAATTAATTTGAATATATTTATATATTATATTTAATAAATATTGTTTATATCCAGGAATTTTAAAATGTACTTTTTTAACCAAAGGTTAGAAAAATTCTGAAGAAATAGTTGTTATTATTGTATTTATTATTATTATTCTTATTATTATGTTTTAATTATTAATTTTTATTGAAATGGCCAAATTGGCCAGTTTGTTTTTTGTCTGATAAATGACAGTAGGCTACAGTTTTTTACTTTAAACCCTTAACAGATTGCTATTTTTTCCTAATGATATAAAATGTGTGGTTGTGATGACATCTGACTAGCTAATGCAGCAGTAAAATGTCACTAAAATGCAGCATAACCTCATAGTTTAACAGAAACTGAGGCGTATAACTGCAAAAGCTCCAATTTTGGAGGAAAAAAGAACCAGCCCTTTCCCAAGGCTGACTACGGGCCTGCAACAGATCCATTTTCCCCACACTCGCACTCACCTGCTCTGTGCTCTGCCATTAACTGTACTGTTGAGTCCAGTGTGGCCAGCTCTTAGTCTGGATAATACATTCTCCTCTGTCCTTTTCCCACTCGAGTGCCTCCCTTTACCCAGTGGCTGAATATTCTACACATGCCTTACATTTCCTCCTGCTTCCCAAATGTACTGCCATTTCCTCATTATCTGTTTCTTTATTACTGCTTTAACTGCACTTCTACTGTAAGTGTAGGAGAATTTTCCTTTCATAATCCAAAATAAATGAAGTTATCCAGCATGTGCGGCCGATAGCTCCGCCCCTTCCGCTACGTGGGCAAAGCTGCGGTCGTTGAGTGTGTGAAGTGTCCAGCAATACACACTTCTGTTTACCGGCTGAATGAGTGCATCATCCGGCTAATTAAAGTGCACTAATTATTATTACTTAGAGTTTTCAGTGTAAACGCAATACTTACACTATTTATACTACAAAATGGCATAGAATAGTGCATAAGTGTACGATTTGAGACGCACCTAAAGAATGAATGAGATGCGCGACCGGAACAAAGCTTTCCCTACTTCCGGTCTCGATCGCCATTTTATGAAATAGACCCGCCTGCCTCGCGCATGCGTGCCGTGGGGGGAACATGTTCAGACTTGTCGAGCGCGCTGTAACGGAGCTCTCCTCACACTGTCTATTCCTTCAACATCCGTCCTGTCTTCATGTGGAGTTGCTGTGCGTCAATCACTCAGTAAGTAGCCAAGTTCCTTATCATCGTAGATGTGTTTGATAGTATCATTGTGTCTTGCTTTAAATCGCCTCAGGACAAATATGACATGCGCAAACATCACAGCAGAGTCGCACGCGCGCTGAACTACTCGCCGGGCTGATTGTCCTCTAATATGATCATTTGTTTTATCAACGCGTCGCTGCCGTGTGTTGTTGATGTGAGATTGTGTTCAGTTTGATCGGCAGTTTCATATCGATTAATAACGAGCGCGCGTGAGGGCTATCACCACACACACACACACACACACACACACACACACACACACACACACACACACACAGCGGCAGCACAGGGGAGAGGTGCTCAGTCACTGAATCCAGCATAGGGATTATCCACTCACCGCCACAGTCTGTCTTTATATTGTGCTCTGTGTCTGTCCTGGAGTCAGTTTTTTGTTTCTCAATCGGACTCCGGGGGCAAACCTGGCTCCGCTTCGTGTGCACGCGCGTGACGTGTTACTCAGCCGCTGCAGGTACAGTTTGAAACTCCGCGGTTCATCTTAAACATTTCATCGATCATTTCCTCGCATTTGACAGCAAGAATGACCACAGAAGCGTTGTCTGATCGACAGGCAGCAGCTACATTTGTTCCACAGAGTCTAAAAGGCCAAATATGATGAATTTATGCCTCATTTTCTGAAGTAATGCTAGCGTTAACTGTATTTAGCTGTTAGCTGTAGTTACTGTGGCTGTGATCTGTCAAAACATCTCCTAAAACGGGTTTTCGTTGTATTGTTTCGTTGTACAGGTTTACATCACTGTAACACGTTATTTAAGAACATTTGAGCTGGTTTCAGCCCTTAGCTCTTTCATTTTTACTTTTTTACGAAATATTTACTCGCTTTTAACACTCAGGATAAACAAATCATCAACTTTATGAAAGAGCGTGTGGTCGAGTAGAATAAAGAAATGCTAATACATTGTGTTTTACATCATTATATAAAAAATGAAATATTTTCTGGCCTGATCCGAGACTCGCTGTTCAAGAGCCGATTCACGAACCGATTCACAGAGCCGAGCAGACTCGTTTTCAAACGACACCGTCACGAGGCCGCGCGCGAGTTTTATCGGTCATCAAACGGATTCGGTTAGTGTTGATGTCAAAATACGCCAGTTATATGATCATGTTCATATATTTATGATCACTGTATGTCATTTGAAAGTGTTCACCACATAACTCTGTCTGTGGTGCATTTGTCAGGCTGTTTGTGGTTAGCCGAGTGTTTGCGCGCCATTTTAAACTAACGTTAGAACTGAACGGACGGTGCCTGTAGTGCTAAGCGGGAGACTTTACAGACGCGGCGTGTTTTGAGCTTCGTTACGAAATAAAAAGGTCATATTGTCTTAATTATTTTACTCGATGTCAACTAACCGCGTCTGTTTTGCCACAGCATTGAAGTGAAGTGACGACTGACGGACACAGTAAGGTAAGCTCAGTCCTTCACGTACATTTAGCATAATGGCCGTCATCGCCTGATAAATCATATAATCGAAATTACGAGAAATGCACTGTAGATTAACCACACTTATCATGTAGACTTTTAAAGAGTCTTTCGAATTACTGTAGTGATGTCCATTAGAGTATCAAATGCTTAAATTCCGGTTTATTTTCAAGCATTGATGTTTTCAGGTTAATCTGGCCTGCTACATGCGCGAGATGTAGACTTATAATGTTGTTTATTGGCCATGTTTATGTTTAACACTGTACGATCAGGCCAAGTTTGTTAGCTTTATTCAATTAAACTAAATTGACCTAGAAAAACAACTTTTATTAAATAGTTTGTTATAAAATTCAGTTGTATTTAAACTCTTATCAGTAATTTAAAATGGTCTATTTTTCACTGTTAATTTCAGAGGATTAACTAACGTTAATGTGAGATCTTTATTGTTTGTGTGTTAATATTTTCTGTGCATGGGCACACACATGTACTGATTGTTATACCTGAAGTGCTGGGTGAATTTACATCCTCCTCATGTCAAATGTCTTCAAATATGTTAACCATACTACTAGGGTTCCTCGATTATGGGAAAATCTTAATCATGATTATTTTGATCTTGATTGTAATCACGATTATTCAAAACTATTATCAGTTGAAGTCAAAATTATTAGCGCTCTTGTGAAATGTTTTTTTTTAATAATATTTTCTTAATGATTTGCCTAATTACGCCTTTGAATTACACTTTGAATCTGAATGCTTGTATTTTGAAAAAATCTTTTGTAAAATATCATGTGCTGTCATCAAGGCAAAGATAAAAGAAATCAGTTATTAGAAATGAGTTATCAAAACTATTATGTTTAGAAATGTGAAAAAAATCTTCTTTCCATTAAACAGAAATTGGGGGAAAGAGTTGCTAATAATTGATGAGGGCTACTAATTCTGACTTCACCTGCATATATGCAGTTATTTTCCTCCCTGTAAATAAGGAAAGGGAAATAAACACAATAAAATAAAAATATGAAACAAACTGCTTTAAGCATCTTCACTGTAAGAATAAAGCTATCTACAAAAGTCCTTCAGTTGAGCAGTGAGGGGTTTTCTCCTTTTGTTTGATTAGTAATGATGAAAACAGGCGGCAGCAGGAATATTGCGCACTGTCACTTTAATTTTTTCTCTTTCGCGTGTCTTTTGATCTCAACTCGTTTATTACACAAATGAGGGTTAATATGAATAATCAATAAACACCGCGTTTTGACACCTATTTGAACATTAAAGAGCCCATATTATACATGAAATAGGGTCATATCTTGGTTGTAAAGGTCTCCAACAACAGTCTATTATGGATGCAAGGTCAAAAAACTCTTTCGTGGTCTTATAATCTGCATTTATTTTTACCTAATTATCCCAGCGACTCCTGTTTGAATCGTCCAGTGATTCATTTGTTCCCAAACCCCTCCTTAGCGCGAAGCTAATCTGCGCTGATTGGACCAATGACAGTCTGTCGCGATTGGTTGACTGCCTTCAGTCAGAGAATGAAATGCCCAACAGCTAATCAGCAATATAGAAAGTAATCACAGTTCATACACGCTCGATAGTGTAGGCGTGGATTTTAGCTGCCACACACACACACAAAAACACACACACACCTCCGGACGACAACGCTTCCGCCCGCACCCGCCAGGTTTTCACTAACACACACACACACAAGCACCAAGCAGACACACAGGCAAAGCTCTCTATTTCTCATTAGCATAGCAATATTCGTGATATTGCTAGCCAGCTCGCTCCCGTCCCAAATTAAACCCGCTACCGACCGCTCCCGCGATTTATTCGCAAATTTATTCACGCACCGCAGAAATCTGGCGTGGGGACAGCCGCGGGAATGCAGACCTCTACCACGGAGCTCCATAAACAAAGAAGCACGCGTCACGTTTTTAACGTGACTTTGCACGCGATAAGAGAATATAGCCAGTTAACCTGATACAGTACACGCGGTTACAAGTAACAAATCACAACTAAATACATTTGCAAGCTCGAATCAACGAGGCAACAACTTTAATCGCGTACTTACACTTGAGAAATGGAGGAAGAAACCCATCCTGACGTCCATCAGTAAGTTTCACTTTACTGATCCTTCTTTTAACAAACGCTGATGAAGTATTCTTTGTAGCATGTAGCTTCCAGAAGTTTCCAGTAGTTTCCAACTGCTTGGTTATAATGCTGAGGTTTCATCTTTGGGTAGAGACTCGATAATATCCTTCTGCAGTGTGACTTCAATCGACCAGCATGTTTGTGTGCGTGTGTTTGTGAATGTGTGTGTGTGTGTGTCTGGGTTTCTGCGTCAGAGATGCGCATCCCACTCTGCAGACGTTACATTACAGCACATGCTTTCAGCCATTTTCATGTGAATCTGAGATTTGTAGAGCAGCAGATGTGTACAACTGGAAAGAGGGCGATGGAATAATCGATTATCACCATTAATGATTTTCATAATCGATAGAAGCTGAAATCTAATTTTCGATTAATTGCACAGTGCTACATACTACCTACTGTAAGAAAATAGATGGGGAAAGAGATGATTTGTGCACAGACCTTGACTCCATGCAGATTGGTATGACAGTGCAAGATGTACAGATTGTGACAGTTTTATTTTCTCTCTTTAGTGTTCTGCCTTTGCTGTCTTGTGCCACAACCACTGATGGTGAAAACCCTGTGAGCTACCCAACACCTGTCGCTCCATTCTCTAAGGTAGCGTTGATGTCTTCCTCATGTTTAATGTGTTTTTATGGACATGTTTACACCTGCTCACTTCATTAGTTTTTTCTGATCATGTAGCTCTCTGATTTCAGAAAACTTTACATTGACCACATGCATGAATCTCTGTTAAACAGATATGATTCTGATCTTCAAATCCTGCACTTTATGCAGATGTAACTACTTTACATTAGAGCTGCACAATTAATGCTTAAAAGATTGCGATCTCGATTCGACCCCCTAGACGATCTTAATCCAGCATTTCTACAATTCTGTCAACCATATTTTCAAGTTCAGGAGAGAAGAAAAGGCGGCTGCGCGAGTCTGTTTATTGTTTCACATACGTTGCTCAGTGACATTGACACCTCCAAATGATGTTGAATGAGTCGCATAATGTATTTATAAGTTATAATTCACCTAAAAATGTCATTTTTGTGACGTGAAGTGAGCTGCTGGCTGTGAGCTGTTTTCACAGAGAGGGCGCGCGCGCTCTATTTAATGATAGACGCGCGCGCATCTACTTTAGTGAACAGAACCTGCATATGTTGCGAGTAACAGGTAATACAGTTGTAAATAATGTTCTGTTTGTGGCACAGAGTGATCATTTGGGAGCCGCGCGAAGTATGAACAAGCACTTAGCAGTCAAAATAAAACCGAAAGTGTGCACTTCATTTAAATGATCATGTCGCATTTTAGAATTACGATTGCGTCAAGCATTTGATGTTTTTTTCTTTCATAGTGAACTCACAGTTGTGCATGAAAATAAATGTTTACAATGTCAGTTTAACTACTCTAGCCTATATATTGTTGTTGAATATAATCCGATAATGGCAAATGTCTGATTTTTTTATGACAGATTGCAAGCATGTCTCAAACATAATAATTCAACATCATAATTATTATAAGTAGAATAAAATTAAAACCAGTAGACCACACAATATTATTATCGATGTTGTGCCATATGTTTGTTTTTACCATACTTTTATTTCACATATACAAAATCGTGAGAAAATCCTGATTTTTATTTTAAGCAAAACAATCGTGATTCTCATTTTAGCCAGAATCGTGCAGTTCTACTTTACATCGACTAAAGCCTCAGATTTACTACATTTTATTGCATTAGTATTGTTATTTCAGTGTTTCCTCCAAGATATTTTTCCAGCTGTGACGGCAGGCCTTTTACACAGATCCTCCAACTACTGATGGTGTTATTTCAATGACAAATGTCGTTAGCACAGAATTACAAGTTGAGATTGCATTTATGTAATACGAGCTTGTGAACAGGAGCAAAGAATTTAATTGGTTTGAAACCGAATGTCTAATGAATATCAAACATCAAACTAACTTTAGCGTGGTCGTTTACCCAACGAGGATGTCTCCAACAGTTATTAGATTTGATAGAAATGTTTATGAATGTCTCCAACAGACCTTCAATACGGCATTAATGCACCCTAAAGTAAAGTGAAACGGCTATAAACTCCAGCAAGATAAAGTCCTTGTATGCAGAACAATAGACTTTTATCTATAAAGTATAATTATGGAGACTGTTCAACTTGACTATAAGCTACGTTGTGTTTGCTGGCATCGCGCACCTGTCAGTCAGTCATCATGTCGCCTTGCAGGGTTAAACAAATAACTCGCAGCACTACTACGGTTACAGGAAAGTTTGCTCTGTTATTATTCACTTATCTTTTAATAGGTTTTGCTGCAAATATAACCCGCTTATAAAAAACAACAGAGACGGAATGTTTTGAATGAAAAGCTGTATTGTAGCTGTGGCGGTACGGCTGCACGATTCTGGCTAAAATGAGAATCACAATTTATTTTTGCTTAATCAAAATCAGGATTTTCTCTGGATTCTGTCAGTCAAATACAGGTAAATATAAGTGAGTTATTACTATTGTTATTTCTCAAACATGGTAAAACAACAACAATAATATTAGGCGTATGTGTACTGTTGGTTAAAATGCTAAATTTTGTGTAGACTTGCCATGGTGGATTTTAATAGACTTTAAAAATGTCTTAGTTATTAATTCACAGTAAAGTGATGACATTAAAATATAACTGTTCATTATTCTGAAGTTGTGTTTGAGACATGTGCTTGTCATTTGCCATTGACATTATTAGACCATTTCTTTCCACTGGTAAAATAAGACATTTGTCATTGTCAGTATGTCCTGTTTGTTAATTCACAGTAAAATGAAGAAATCAGAATATAAGTATTCATAATTATTAAGTTGATTTATTATGTTTAAGACATGTGCTTGTCATCTGTCATTGACAACATTAGTAGACCATTTGTTTTCACTGGTACAATATAAAGTTTCCACATTATCAGATTCTGCTGACTGCGAGGCTGTTTGTTTACTGCCGAGAACGCACGCACATGAGTGCACACAGCACGCCAATGACAGCTACTTTAGTGAACAGAACCTGCATAGGCTGTGAATAACAGGTAATAAAGTTGCACATAATGTTCAGTTTGTTGCAGAGCGATCGTTTGAGGGCCGTGCGGGAGGTTTGATTTGCATGTGTGTGTGTTTTCTCACAGTGACAGCACTCGGAAGTGAAAGTCAAACCTGTGCGCACATCAAAACTGTGAAATGCGATATGATCATTTAAATGATTACAACAAGCATTAGTAAACATGTTTTTTTCTTTCATAGCGAACAAAAAGTGTTGTGCATGAGAATAAATGTTTAACAGTGTCAGTATAACTATTCTAGCTTATGTAATGTTAAATATAATACAAGAAGGAATCTGATAATGACGAAATTTTAAATTGTACCAGTGAAAACAAACGGTCTAATAATGTTGTCAATTACAGATGACAAGCACATGTCTTAAACATAATAAATCAACTCTATAGTTATGAATATTTATATTCTGATGTCTTCATTTTACTGTGAATTAACAAACAGGACATATTGAAAGTCTGTTAAAGTCCACCATAATGACTGTACAAGATTGAGCATTTTAAGCAACAGTAGAGCTACACATAGGCCTGATGTTATTGTTGTTTTACTATATTTTCACTTTAGAATTATAAGGTTCTATCTCACATATTTTGTCAAAATTGAGTTATTGACATTAATAAAAGACAGCTTATTGTTTACATTAAACTTTTTTTTTAAAAAAAAAGGCAAATGTTACACACGCTATTTGCTATATGGATTGCACAAACCTTGAAGCTCAATATCTGAAAATCATTCAGAACGCGTAGAGAACCCTATAACTCCAGGCTCTTATAACTTTTTTATTTTTATTAAGTAAAAAAACAATGTTCACTTTTTTATTTGTATTTAGTCTTTACAAACAGATGAGTATATTCATAGTTCTTGTTACTTTTCCCCTTGAACATCCTTTAAGGGTTCTATCTGTCTGTTTATATTTGTGTATGTAATTGCCTAATTAAATTAAGGTTTAACATGAAATAGTTCTTATATATGTTATATATTCCATTTATGTAGACTAATATTTTATATAACACATTTTCACTATTTAACAGATTTAATAACTATTTATCAAATTCTTTCTATTTCGTTCGCTTTGCTATAACCAGATTCCTGATGAATATGTTTGAATTTTATTTTGTAAGTTTGCTCGAGTGCTATACCAGCATGCAGTGAGTGTTAATTTGGGTGTTTATGCGAGGATCGAGTATATATGAGTATATATGTATGTGCATATGTTAATGTGTAAGTATATGTGAGGACCGATTTTATATGTATGTGGGTATATGCATGCATCAAGTTTGTATGTATATGCGCAAGTTTCATACATGTTTTGAACATAGTATAGGTTTATATGCGAGTAATTTATAGGTGTATATGCACATGTTGATAAGCGAAGTTTGATTTAAATCCTACACGGCGCCTTATAGCCATCTGTTTTGCTTTATTGCCTTCTCTTCTGACACCGCTAGTTTTAGTGTCGGAAGGTTTGCCTAAACTTTTATGATGCCTCATCTTCTGACTGTCAGTATGTTCTGTCACAGGGGTCGGGAACCTTTTTTCATCAAAGAGCCATTTTTGGGGATTTTTAGCAAATGCAGTTTTTTAAAGAGCCACGTGACAAATATATATACACACACACACACACACACACACACACACACACACAGTGTTGGTAGCATAATCTGATGGGTAATGTTAGTTACTATTATATACCAAGCAAAAATAGCTCACTCTGTGTAAACTTTAAGATAAGCCTCATGTACCTCTACCTTTTTCTGGCTGACTTGACTGAGCTTTGCTGCCGTCTCAAAATATCCAGATCCAGGGCGCAGTTTAATCTTCTCTTGATCAGGCTCATTATCTGATTTGCTCATGGTTTAATATATGTGTATATATGGTTGACTGTCTCTGGCATTTTTGAAATGTTATTTAGTAGGCCACTATGTCATTATTTGTTTTCACTGCGCACTAAACGATAATCACCAACCAATGAGAGTGATTGTAATCGTAGGAAAACTGATTAGACAAAAGTGACTACCTTTATGCGTGTGCGCGTGTACACAATGCGCTCAGGCTGTTTTGAATTTGATTGGGCGGTTGTTTTTGCATTTAGGTTTTGGATAGTTTTTGGGCTGGAATCAGTCAGCAACATCTGGCAACACTGTACACAGCTTTGCTAGCTCATTCACAGTCTCTCTCTCACATACATGCAGGTATTTACCACGCACAAGTTAATGCCGGATCAATTAATAAATATCGGAATGCAAAACACAAATATCTGACATTTACCGGAGCAAGATCAGGCTCAGATTAAGCTGTGCCACAAACAGTTAATTTGTTGTACTTATTCTCCATTTGTGAAAGGTTTGCAGTTGATCCTGGAGTTCCTCCAGGGTTTCCACGGGGTCTTTGTCTAAAAAGGCCTCAAAGTCTTAAATCAGGGTCCCCGCGGGTCCTTAAAGTCTTAAAATGTCTTAAATAAAATTTTCGATTTTTAAGGTCTGAAAATGTCTTAAATTCTGTAATTTTCCATAAGGAGGTCTTAAATTTCATGTGGGATCTTAAATATCATGTCCGACTCGTCTTATGGTGGCAAATCAATGCCAATATAAATCGAGCGCAGCGGTGATGTTTGCGCGTGAGGAGAAGTGAACCGTGAGCAGATTACAGGTCTACACGCGAGAAAATTACAGCTCGCGAGCGCACAGGGGATCTTCACGCGCGCGCTCAACTGATCCAGCGCGAGAAAACAAGTCCCGCGCGCGCACATTATCATCTGTGCGCATGATGTACGCTCTCGCGAGCGAGGTCATGCCTACAGCGCGCGCGCAATCAGTTCTCTCCGCTCGCTCGCTGGTTCTTCTCTCTGCTCGCGCGAAACATTTTGGATTTTTGTGAGTCCTAGGGCGGGACTTGGTTTTCTTGTTATCTCTAACGCTATTGGCTACTCTACCTTTCCAGAAGTTAGCCGGGATTGGACGCAGGTAAGCTAGTTTCCCCGTTAAATAAAAATATATAGGAAATCTTATCATAATGTCACAGTGTGAAACATAGACTTACTTTCTCAGTAATAATAGGTGACGACTTACTTTCAATAATGAGATATTTCTTGTAATAATTAATCTCATAATAATGCCTATTCTTACCATCATGACCAAGTCATATAATGACATATCAAAATAATGAGATATATTCAGGGGTGATAGCGTTCCGGCACCACGCCGGATTTCCTGCGTACTGTGGCTGCGGGGAAAAAAAAAATCAGGTTCACGGATATTGATCTGTCATTTCTCTAGATTCACAGAATTCACTCACTGCTGAAAGCGCCGGATTGGTTTTTATTAAGTGCCATTTTGTGTGCTCGTGAATCATCTTTTGAGTGTAGACGCCATGTAAATAAAAGATTAATTGTGTAATTTAGAGAGCTTTATAAATTATAACGGATCTTTGTGAGATCTCTATGAACTAAGATTAGTGACGCTTTTTAGTGATAATAAGAGGAGCGTGCTTTGCACTTTCCAGGCTATAATCCATTCAGAATTTGTATGAAACTTTCGTGTTCGGCACATATACGCTGATATGTTTTGGGAATGACATCTGCATATTTACGCTGGGTTTATTCTCGAAATAACGGTGAAGCAATAGACGGGACAAAAATATATTTCCCCCTTCTCCTTAAACAACTTAGTGTTTCAGCTATGAAATAGTTCAGTTTTGTATGTAGCCTAATGGCAAAGTGTTTATATTTAGTTTCGTTTTTTATTCAGCTTATTTAGAAAAACGTTTGGAGCATTTTTTTTATTCGTTAAAAATAAGTTTGTTTGTTTTTTTTTTAACGAACAGCGCCCAGCGGAAGACCATCATTGTCTGTTTGATCAGTTTGCCTTCTCAGATCATCACGACTTGCCTAAAATAAAAAATATAAAACAGTTCAAGTATAAAACAATGGTAGCTTAAACGTTAAAGAATGTGTGCTATTAGGCGCATAGTTTGCTTATAAGCAACTTATAAGCTTGCAGGACATCGAGGCGCCAGAGCAATCACTTGCATTTTTTTAGTGGGAGCAATTTAAAGTTATCCGTCATTTTTGCTCACAAAGTACGAGTAATACATCAAAAAACATTACAGCGTTTTTATAAAATAAAGAAAACCAAAATCATGCGCTTTCTGTCGTCTGGTTTTTGAACAGGAGCGCTTAACAAAATGAAGCAAAATGTATATGCCTCACATACATAATAAATATATTTATAGAAAGCTTTAAATTATTACTTAACGAAATAAAACAAATCGAAACAAAAAAACTCCTTCATGTAATCCGTAAAGATGAATTTCTCTCTAAAGGCGATCAAGTCCAAGAGGAGATTGCCAGTCAGGATCTTTGCCACACTGACTCAGAATACGTTTATTAATAAATAATTAAGATATGTCCTTACTCTTTCGACACATTCATTGTTATTTGTTTTTGCCGGTGCTTGGGGCGAGTTTTAGCTTATTGTGTGCGCTTGAACGCGGATTCACAGTAGCAGTTTTAACATGGAGTGACACGACATCTGACGTACAGATGACACTGGCACATGCCACTGAGTGTAGTGACACTTCCGGTGGCACGTGCAGTTTTCCACTGTCATGTGTCACTCGCTAGTGGCATGTGTAGTGACCTGTGTCACTCAGAGTGTCGCGCTGCATGTCACTGCAGTGACATCGACACCCGGCGAAGCTTATGACATTAATTAACACAAGCAAAACCATATTTAATCATTACGCGACTTTTAACTTAATTTATCGCGTCGCAAGTTAGTTTATTTGCTGAGCTACTCCACGATGTTTTAATTTAAACGCATTTATTTTATGTATTCGTAGTCATACTTCCGTACGTAATAGAGTCATTTGACAGTACATGTCAGTCAAATTTATTGTGGCATGCTTATGTATGGGAGGGGTTACACTTATCTGTTGTACTCTATATTATTGCATCCTGGCAGTTCCTTTGTTCCCTACAATATGGACTTTTCTATGTTTTTAATTAATTCATTTATTTTATTATTTAACTTATTTTCATTTTAAGGTATTTTAAATAATATCCTTTAAAAAGTTATAATAAAATGCATGTTGAAAACTCATAACATATATGCATGTAAGATAACAGGTGTCATTTGCCTAATGATTTTTAAATATTAAAGCAAAGAGACTTATAAGATTAATGTGCTTATAAAGTGCTTATACTGACACCTACTGGCACATGTCACACGAACACTGGCATGTGTCACTGACATTACTGGCATGTGTCTACAAAAAAGCCACTTGACAATAATGATGATCAGGGTTACACATAGGCTGTTAATATATTTGGGCCCATGGGCCCACAAGTTATGTGTTAAAAGTGCGTTGCATACATAGTACCCCCACCCCTACTCACCTCAGGTGCAAGGAAAAAAGTTCAGGCTCAGGAATTTTTTCCACTATCAGCCCTGTATATTCTTGTAACAAACTTTATTACTTGGGAGAGAAAGAGAGAGTTATACCATGTGGCAAAAGATCTCTCCATTAAACAGAAATTGGGGAAAATATACATATATTAAATCAGGACGAATAATTCAGACTTTAAATGTGTTTTGAACCATTTGATGAAGTTTAGCACCTACATTTAAACTGAACTCAAGCCAAACGTGTTCAAATTTATAAAAATCTTTTTTTTTTTCTAAGATTCATTGTCCTTGACTCATTTTCTGTGAAGAACAAGTCAGAATAAATTGGATGGACAATAGTATACAAAATAGGCTATACATGCATGCAGTGCATAAAGTACAAAGGTTTATAGTAAATATATTGCCATTAGTCTGTTATTCCACTATACAGTTAAAGTCAGAATTATTAGCCCGCCTGAATTAATAGCCCCCTATTTATTTTTATCCTAATTTTTATTTAACGGAGAGAAGATTTTTTTCAACACATTTCTAAACATTATAGTTTTTATAACTCATTTCTAATAACTGATTTATTTTATCTTTGCCATGATGACAGTAAATAATATTTGACTAGATATTCTTCAAGACACTTCTATACAGCTTAAAGTCACATTTAAAAGCTTCACTTGGTTAACTAGGCAGGGTAATTGGGCAAGTTATTGTATAACGATGGTTTGTTCTGTAGACTTTCGAAAAAAATAAATAGGTTAAAGAGGGTAATAATATGGACCTTAAAATGGGTTTTAAAAAATTAAAACAGCTTTTATTCTTGCCGAAATAAAACAAGAAAAAAGTGGGCTACTAATTTTGACTTCAACTGCATATGTGACCTTTAAGATGTGGGCCTGTCGTATAGAAAGTAGTATTTGTATGCCTCTGAAATGGAATGATGTAATGGATAGTGAGTAAAGCCAAACGAAGATTGTAGAAATTAAATTGTTGCTCAATAGGTGGCGATAAAAACCCATCTGAATGTCTGTCACTGTATTTTTTATGTTTAATTGGGCTAATCATTTTTGATTGAAGTCTTTATATGCAGGTTATTCAGTCATTAACTAAAAATGAGATTGAAAAATATATATAATATATAGATATATATATTTTACACTGATCTATATTACAAACAATGTTAACAATTATAATAATATACAAAGCTGCACTGCACATATAGTATGCATTGTATGGAAAGATCTAAAACGCAAATAAACTCTTCTGAAGACAATATTTCCTAGAAAGATCATCCCCAAGTGTAATAATGAGCACTGCTGTTGTGGTTAATAATGAAGTAAAATACAACAAACCAGACAAGTGCTGCACGGACAAATCAAATGGGTTCAGAAAGTCATGTTACAAGAATGCAAGTCATTATTTTGGATATTATTTGACTGTTTCTCGAGATTGAATCCTCATAAAGTTCATAAAGTTCTCAGAAAGTTTCTTATGATTATGACTTGCAAATTGTATATATATTTAACGGCGTGATCTTTTAACTTGCGTCCAATCCCGGCTAACTTCCGGAAAGGCAGAGTAGCCAATAGCGTTAGAGATAACAAGTAAACCAAGTCAACCAAGTAATCTGCTCACGGTTCACTTCTCCTCGCGCGCAAACATCACCGCTGCGCTCGATTTATATTGCTATTGATTTGCTGCCATAGATTTGCCGCCATACTTCACCACATCATTCTGTGTTCACACTGAACATTTTCCTGTTTTTTTTTTTGTTTTTTTTTATTTTTATTTTTTTTAGGTAAAGTCTTACATTTTCATTTTAGAGGACTTAAAAAGGTCTTAAAAGGTCTTAAATTTTCTGTTAAAAAATGTGCAGATACCCTGTAAATTGGCTGTTCTAGGTCTTAAATATTTTGCACAGGTCTTATTTTTCTGATGTCCATGTAACGCTACATCTAATGCTCATTTTACATGTTTCGTGGTGTTGTAGTTCTTTATTTCACTAGTCCAATTGTAATTTGCGGTATTACAACTACAAATGAGGTCAACATGCAATAGCCAATCAGCTCTCTGTTATTGAACTCTGTGCGTGCGGTGAATGTGACATCGCTCTGTTTGCGGAGGTTCGCTGTGGGTGCGTGCGACATGACCTTGTTTCGGTGACAAATGTCGTAATCATAGTATTACAAGTCGAGAGCGCAATCATGTAATACAAGAGATGGAATTTCGTTGCTCGCACACCGGTTTCCTCAAAACTGGTTGCAAGCTCCCAAAACTAGCTGATCACATGCACTTGATCTGCTCTCGCTCCGTCAGACTCAATTTGTGCCTTGTGTTTCCTCCTCTTCATGCTTTTGCTCTCCAGAGATCGTTCTAGTGATTAGGTTATTCCAAGAATGTTGATGTGGTTTATATATTGCTACGCTGTTTATTAACAATCCATAAAAAACTAGAATGTTAAGGTAAATCCTATAATAAATTCTAGTGTTTTTAAGTGTTGGGTACACTGCCTATGTTTTAGGCTATTATTATTTAATTTGTTTATGAATGCTTCAGCATACTGTAGTATTAAGAGTAGTAAACTGATAAAATGAAATGTAGTTTTACTACAGTAAAGTGAGTTGAATTGTAGGATGATATACCCTATGTTGTAAAATAAATGAATACAACGCTATATAAATAAAGTTTGTTTATATTGCACTTGTTGTTACCATAGAAACTATAGTATTACCACAACAGAGTAGGGCTGCAAGGTTGAATAAGGATCATTATTGAAAGGATTATAATCACGATAACGATTTTTATGGCTAACTTTGCATTTTTCTATGCATTACTAACATCACTAAACCTGGCAACGTTTGTTTTATAAGCTAACCAAACATTTGCAGAGATTAGCAATTTTTTTCTGACGTGTTTGACAGTTGTAGACAGACGACACTGTATCATTGTTTTAATGTAAAAAAAAAAGTGTGGCCCTGTTCACGCAGGTATTTAGGGTCAATTTTATCAATCTGATGCAACTATTATTTACAGGAAATAAAACTGCAATTAAATGTTTCAGATCAATTAAAACTTAATTTAAAAAGGCTAGCCTACTTTATGCATTAAATAATGAAATAGACAACTAATTTCCTTTATTTCCAAATAGACCGTACACTTGTCTGTTTTAAATTTTACTTTTGTTTATATTTTATATTTTAAATACTTTATATTTAACATACCATTCATTTAACAAATATTTTAGCACATCGTCAGTAATTAAATTACCTGTCTTTTAATTAAAACCTTTATGCAAAAGTATCAGGAATTGATCACACACAGGAAAAAAGGCAATCATCCAACACACAGCGCTCTCACGCCACGTTTTCAAGGATAAATTTGCATCTAAGTGCTGCTTTGACAATAATAAAATAATTAAAAATCACATTAAAGACTTTACTCATAAAAAAAAAGCATTCATAAAGGTGTACCTTATGGAAAAACACCAATTGACGAGCTCTTCTTCTGGTTTTGAAAGAATCAAGGAGCTTTAAAAAAATCTTAATTTGCTGAAGAGAAATGACAAGAAAAAAGAAAAAGATTAAACATATTGGCGCTGTGTAAAGAACATTCTACTTTAATATATTTATTAGACCCCAATACAAAAGATTATGAATGACTGAGTGTGAAGCCTGTGTGCTTCAGCAGCGCGTGCCGCTGTTTGTCAATGAGGAGGCGGAGAGAATGCGCTGTTTAGTTTCAGCTCAATATATTTAAATAAAAACTATTACCAAACTGCTCATCACACTCAAAGTTAAGCTAAAATTCACACCTCTTGTTGGTTGAACCCACGGGATGCATAGTGAACCTAACACGCCATTCTTTTAATTCAATATTTGTGAAGAACGAGCCAACCGCAGATGCTTTGTCATGTTGGTCGCAACACTCTTCTTTATAACTTTTTAGTTTATTACAATAATTACACTTAGCTTTGCCATTGTTCTTCACCACATGTAGCCACTCTTTTGAGCACATCTTGCGGTCCATCTCTAAACAAATGTTTAGATTATTAAGTTCCTGGCAGAGTAGCAAGTGGAAAAATGTGCTTGCAGGAATTGGACGAGAAATCAAAAATTTAATTATAAAACAAGTTTCGGATTCTTAGTACCTAATACCTCAGTACTACCCGCCCAGTTTTATTACAAGTGTGTTCTTTATATTTGTGGCTGTGAAGTTTAATAAGATATATATATATATATATATATATATATATATATATATATATATATATATATATATATATATATATATACAGACACACACATATACATATATATATATATATATATATATACATACACACACACACACATATATATATATATATATATATACACACATACATATATGTGTATGTTTGTGTGTGTATGTATATATATATATATATATATATATATATATATATATATATATATATATATATATATATATATATATATTTAAATCCTGCACGGCGCTATTATTAGTCATGATTAACATTTTGGGCAAAATATTTTGCTTTTTATTTCCGTTATCGTGCAGCCCTACAAGTAATTGCCTACGAGTAATTAAAGTACTTTACTATAGTACTGTTCAAAACACTGTACATGCCAATATATGTGTTCAGTGGCCCAGTGGAACAGCTTTTACTTAAAATGAAGAGGATGATGGGGAAAATTTACTCCACAATCTCATCATCAATGTTAAAGACAGCAGACACTAGTTCAGGGGTTTTCAAACTGTGGGTCGCGACCCACTAGTGGGTTGCACAGTGAACAAAGGTGGGTCGCGTAACGTCACATAGCTGCAGCTATATTTACATTGCGGTGAATCAAAACGAGTACGATTGACGGCAATAACTCAAAAACCTCTTACCCTAAAAATATGTAAAGTGTGTTTCCTACAAAAAGACAAAGCTGGTTATGTTTCACAGCTGTCTTTTTCTTTTCGCTCGACATTACGAGCACTGCTCAGTTTGAGCCCTCGCAATCTGCGTTTAGCCGGTAGAGCTCGCGCTGAGTGGAGCTCTCAGTAAGGGACCGTCAGAAAAGTGCTTATTTTTTTTCCCGTTTTTTTTTTTTTTTCTCCGTCCTGTTTTATTTGAAACACAACTAATTTTCTCTTAAATGAGCACAGTTACTAAAGTAGTCGAATGCATTATTATAGATCTGTGCATTCTTACATTAACTCATCTGTTATCAAACAAAACACAATGAGAGATTGATTTGCTGCTCTTCACTAAATAACAATAGTAACTTTAATCAATATGCAAAAACAATAAAAAGTGAAATAGATTTTATAGCTTTATTTAATTTCTGGATAGGCCATGATTTTAATAGGCTGAACCTTTTATTTTATTGTCAATATTTTTTGTCAATAATGTTTGCTATGTGTTCTATCATTTGAAGCTATTTGTTGTCCCATATTTTTTACATCCCAACGTTGACAGATTGCTAATTAATAAATCGCTATAGTGCTATCTGTTAGTTTTAATGTCACTAAGTGTTATGGAAGGGCATAGATGTTATGTAAAATAGTAATAGTAATGTAACTACCCCCATCATTCCTTCCTCAAGCAAATGTGTAAATATTAGATCTATTTAGCAATAATGTTAATTGCATTGGCATGTTTATCTGACTTTTTCCCAGCTTGTAGTAGTCGATCATAAAGCGATTTAGTTTCTTATGACTATACACTAGCAGTGGAGTTTACTGAGATGTGTCGGGGCTTGATCAAAGGTTGATCATATTCTCTTCTGAAAAAAAAGAGTTACAGCCAGCATCCCACAAAAAGCACTTCGAGCCTCATTTTGTGCATATCAAATCGCAAAATCCAAAAAGCTGCACACCATATATTTTTGACTGCTTTGAATGGAGACATTTTTTTTACCCATTTTTCCATATTAAAGTATTATGGAGGGTCTTAAGATTGAATTACTTGCCTAGGTGGGTCCCGGATTAAAAAAGTTTGGGAATCCCTGCACTAGTTCACTTTATTTTAGTTGCCATGATGAAATGAGAGTGATTAGTGAGATTTATTTGAAGAGTGAATAGTACAGTAGACTGTAATACCTCATCAAGTGTTTCCCTATTTTCTATCAGTTCCATTTCTGCTTGCATGAGTTATATTTAAATGTTCTTATTTTATTAGTATGGTGCACCTTTTGTATGTTTAATAAATGTTTTTAAATTAAAACTATTCTCTGTGTCATTAAGTGTTAAAAATAGAAATATTTCGTCATATAACATACAAGCAAAAATGTGATGGTGTATTAGATTAAAAATGTAATATGTAGGTCTATTTTAGTATTTTGGTTATTGTTAATAAATAGTGTACTAATATAAATCATCAAAAAGCACAAGAGAAAGAAGTAACAAGACGCACATTGTGAGTCTGCATATCTCACTGAGCAAGCAGCGTACAGTTTACTTATATGCAGTGCATATTTGAGAGTGAGAAAATTTTCAGTTTTGTCCACAAACAGGAAATCGGTGCACGAGCAAACAGATTGGCTCGCTTGTATTACATGAATGCGCTCTTGACTTGTAATACTGCACTCATGACATTTTTCAGTGAAAAAACGCTCAGGTGAACAGTTTGTGCGGCTCCGCATTTGAGTTAAGTTGAATATGAAACGGTTTGAAAAGATTTTGTCTGAAACAAGAACGTCTGTACAAACATCTTAATGATCGGTCCATGCATGATCATAGGGAGAACCAGATAACCTATAATTCCTGGTTAGAAATTGCAACAGCAGTGGGAAAGGAGGAAAGTTTTTGTAAAAGTTTAGAAAAACCTGAGAGATAAGTTTGTTAAAACAAAAAAAAGAGGCCCCAAAAACATCTTCAGTGATATTAATGATATGACCTAGTTCCGGAAACTTTTTTCTCTTTTTATTTGTCTGATTTTACTGTGTTTCTTTTGACTGCCCTCCGTCTTAAAGTATCTCAATGGTGAACGCATCAAGTATGAAAGCCTTGTCCATTTCGTGAGGTAAGCGATGTGGTGCCAAGCGAAAGTGTAAATCAGCATTAAGATGTTTTTTTTCTGTAGCTCAATAGTCCATCTAACCTGTCTTTAGTAGTTCAATTTTTATACATTTATTTAACCACTATTTTTGTGATTTTAGCATTTTCTCTTTGTGTATGCATGCTTTTGATAATCTGATATAGGTCTTAAATATAATACTTAATGGTCAATGGTCTTAAAAAGGTCTTAAAGTCTTAAATTTTACATTATATCTGCAGAAACCCTGTAATATCTTGAAGTTTGATTACAGGCCAGTGATTTAGTGCTCATTTTTACTACTCGCATACAGTTTATGTGAATTAAGGTCATGCAACACCAGATCACTTCTGTCACTGAAATGTAAGAACTATCCATTAGTCAATACAACCGAAATTCTACATGTTGAGCAGAAGTTTTTGTCTTTTTATTTATTTATTCAAAGGCATTTCACTAGTTGTTTAAATACTCCAACTAAGGCATTGACCTAGCTCAAGCTAAGCCCTGTCTGTAAAACCATGCCTTGGTGTAATAGTGAAGCTTTGCTTCTCTGCCACTGTTTGCAGATCTCAGTGCATTCTCTTTACATAAACTAATCTAAAATAAATTCAGATTTGCACTGTTGTGCTACTGATAAACATTTTAAATCTGCTTTGGTCGTTATGAAATGCCTTTTAAGGGCAAATTGACATGCAATCTGACATTCATTGATGTACATGCCTATTATTGGCAAAATACATTGATTTGCAGAGTCCCCCACATGTCAAATAGGAATGCATGTTCCCAGAATCCCCACAAATCATAAAGAAGCGTAATGTGTATTATGCAGATAATATGCATCTGAGGTCCCTGTAAGTGACATTCATCCGTTTTTTTTCTAAGTCCCTATAAACGATTATCAAATCACTACTTCATAAATTCAGCTATTTGAAGTCATGTATAGGCTAAACAAGCTTAAATTAATCTTCCTGATTTCTTTCACACCTCTGAAACCTTTAGAAAGGGTGGTCCCCACAGGTGATGACTGTAAAGTTGGTCCTCATAAAGCATATAAACCTGTGTGTCTGTCTCTTTTATTCATTTGTGGATCTGTATTACAGGTCTGGGGTCTGCCCTGAATACCACAGTTGGCTGTGTGATTTTGTATGTGACGCCTGAGTAATCATTGGAAGATATTGTTTGGAATTAGGCTGTCACACAGAGGCGTTGTTGATGGGTAGATGTGTGAAACAGGGAAAAATGATTGCTCAGCCAACGGAGCACTATAGTGCAAAGGTGCGTATATTCATAGTGCAAAATTGTCCAATCCAAAAATACCAAAAATAAAGTAAAGAAAATATTTATATAAAATAAAGCAGCAGGGGGCCTCAGCGAGCTTTGTGGGGGGTCGCGTCATATTTAAAAAAAAAAAATTTAGCAGTGAACAATTAGAAGAACGGTCAAGTTGCCTTAGTTCATTTTATCCTCTAGCTTAGTGGTCCTCAGCCACCAGTCCGTGGATAATTTAGTACCAGTACCAGTGATTAATAATCATTAATTATTTCAATTTTATTTATTATTTATTATAAAGTCTTTTATTTTGAAAAATGACCGTGTTCTCTCGCTTGCGTCTGTAGGGGCGTAGTGGACATTTTAAAAGTGGGGGACAGCTGTAAAGGGGGGGGGGCAGCTGTATAAAATCCAAAGGTTTACATTCTTAATCACCTGTTTCTAAATGGTCTGTCTCTAAAAGTGAGGGGGACGTATCCCTTCTGTTTGATACGCCCCTGCGCTTTAGTCACTTGAGCACTGCGAGTCACGTGGCAAGAATTGGCCTATCAGCTTCAGCTTGTATGGAATATTCAAATTTCGGTAAGACTAATTTTCTTGGACAAACACAGAACACAACCAACACTGCAGTGTTTTATATTTTTTCCCATAAATAAAACTTTTATCAGAGCGACAGCAATGTTTTGTCAGTTTGTCATCCTCTGAGAAAACATCTGATGGTTGCATAGCAACCTACAAAACACCCACTGCCCTAGCTGACCAAAATTTGACAAATTTGTAATCCGTCCTCCACAAAAAAGACAGTCTCACTGATTCGCCTCGCAGCAATCCTCACACTAATTGATAAAGTATAACAAATACCATGCAAGTAGTAAATGTAATAGTCTTTGTATGTAATAGTATTTTTGTTATTGATTTTCAAATAGGGCCAATTGAAAGGCCAAAGGCTTATGTTTTTCAGTTACAAATGGCCTACTGATGTTTTGCTTTTATATTTATACGTTAGGCTATTATTCCCAAACCCATCTCAGGGAAACAGGCTATTACTTGTGCATAAACATATTTAGATTTAGTAATAACCATACCGTTTGTTTGTAAGCAGTAACTTTTGTCATCATTACTGCAAACCTATATGAGCGATCATATCATTAAATGTGGAGGGGGTCCTTGCAATATTTTCAGGGGAAAAGGGGGTCTCAGGCAAAAAAAAAATAAAAGGTTGGAAACCACTGGCCTAAGCCCTGTGAAATGCAAGTTTAAGGCAAGTATGGACATAAACATTTAAAACATAAATCGTTCAGGTAAGCATCTCACCTTTTTTACACATTTGTATTACTAGACACTTTAAACAAATAATTAATTTGCATTCTTCACCAAAACTCATTTTTCCATTTTCCCCAGTCTTTTCAACCCCTCACATAAAACAAATAGGATCTCCGGTTGGCCGACACTTCTGCACATGCGCAGTGCACTCTTGTGCATAAAATGACCTCAATAGACTTTTTGGCCCCTTTGGCCTTCAGTAGTCATCATGGCGCAGCCTGGAAGATCCGCAAGACGACACAAACACAACTGGACAACAGGTAAGGAATATGCTTGATCTAAGTGTTATGCATGCTTTGTAATAATGGAGATATAGCAGGATTAGTAACTTGAAATGACTCCAGTGTGCACCCTGTGATTGGCTGACTTAACTGTATGCATGTCGTGTTTGTGCGATATGAAATCGTTATGAGCAGTTCTGCCGCAGGCCAGTGACAATCTTCTTTGTCACATTTCCTCCCACCTCTCCTGGATTGTTAACATCTGTCAATCGTGACCGGTAATCTGAGGTGACGTGATGCTATCCAGCCTTAAAGCGAATGTGGAACTTGAAGGGCTGTAGTGACAAGTACCATCTGGTCACCCACGTAATTCTGATCCTTCATAGTGTTGATCCAGGTTGGTGCCCTGTGATCCATTTACAGGATAAATTCTCTACCCATCAGGTAGTAGTGAAGCCTTTCTAGTGCTCACTTGATAGCCAACCCTTTTCGATGGTGAAATATCGTGTTTCTCATGGCAAAAGCTTCCGATTCAGATATAGAATGGGGTGTTCCTGTCCTCTATCCTCCTGCAACAATACTGCTCCAATCCCTCTAGCTGAAGCATCCACCTGCACAAGGTATATCCTGGTGAAGTCTGAGCTTCGCAAATTGGGAAAGGTGCACATTAGTTCCTTTAAGTGTAAAAGCTTTTTAACAATACTCTGTCCAAGGCACTAGATTTCTCACTGCCTTAGCAGTTAGATTTGTCAAAGGTACAGCTTTTTCAGAGAGAATAAAACTGCGATACCATCCATACATTACGAGAAAAGATTGTACCTCCTCCTTGGTACATCTTCTCCAGTGGCACCTGACGATAGCCTCTACAGAGGTCCAAGGTGGTTACATACTTAACCCGCCTTATCCTCTCGACCAACTCATCAATGCGTGGCATCGGGTTGGCGTTGAATTTGTACACTGCATTCAGCTTCCTAAAGTCCAAGCATAACCTCAATGTACCAACCTTCTAGGGCACAAGGACTATTGGGCTACTCCAGGCACTAGTTGATGCTTCAATCACGCCCATGTCCAACATCACCTCAATCTCCTTTGTCAATGGTGTTACCAGCCTCTTAGGCACAAGATATGGTCTGACGAATTGGTGTTGGGTCAGTCAAATTTTGTGCTCTACAATGTTTGTCCTCAGGTTGTTCCCTTAGCAACTCAGGGTACCTGTTTTACACCATTTCATCTCTGTACCTGTACAGCTGTTTGTTTTCCTTCAAGATGATCCAGGTTCATTGACTGGGAATGTTCCACAGTCTCAACATCAACTTTGTCTTCATCCTTCTCTTCTGGTGTTTCCACCCTGTGTCTCCAACAGAACCTTCTTCAATTTAGGTTACCGTTCCTGCCATTCTTTCAAGAGGTTGACATGGTATGTTTGACTTCCCTTTGTCGGAGTGACATACCTTATGGGTAACAAGACCCTTCTTGATGATCTCAAATAGACCCTGCCAATTTGCAAAGAGCTTGTTGTAAAATGTTAATTGTAACACCTTCTGTCCTGGTTGATGTTCTCTGCACTGGGACCACTGGTCCTACCACAGCTTTTGGTTCTTCTGGGCATTCTCCAGATTCTCTGAGCCTGTTCATGATACTTGTCAAGGAGGTCTTTCATCTGTAAGACAAACCTTACGATATTAGTCTCTTCCGCTGCAGTGCTTGGTGCTTTACAACTCCTTTTCACTAGGTCCAGGGGACCTTGCACCTGCCATCCCTAGTGAACTTCAAATGGTGGGAAGCCTGTTGATGCTTGTGGCACCTCTCTGTATGCCATTTTTCCCAATCCTTGCTGTTTTCACTCACGAACTTCAACATACTTTTGGAGGTTTGATTTAATCTTTCCACCAATCCATCAGTCTGTGTATGGTAAGGTCTTGTGCAGATTGAACAGATACCCAGCTGCTGGTGTAGTAAAGGCATCAATCCAGATGTGAATTTGGTCCCCTGATCAGTGATGATCTCCTCTTCAAATCTAACTCTAGAAAACAGTTAAAGCAATGCAGTGATTTCTTTAACAGTTGTGGTGCTGTGTAGAAGGAAGGCTTTAGGGTAGCGTGTTGCATAGTTGCAGATGACTAGGATTTATTTGTTGCCTGTGCTGCTTTGCTCCAGCAGCCCAACAATGTCTATTGCAATTTGCTTGAATTGAGTAGCGATGACAGGTAATGGTTAAAATGGAGCTCATGATGACCTGTGAACAGAACTGGTTTTCTGCAAAACCGCATATGCGGAGCATATGTGTGTCAATTTGCTTATTCCCTTCACACACTTTGGCAAACAAAGGTTGCAGTGTTTCATCTTCAGCCTGTAATTGTGCTAAATTTTCATTAATGTCCCATTTAGTTACCATCAACCCCTCAGTTGACACTTACAATGGCTGAACCTAATTGTTTCTCTAGGCAGCCCTGTCATCTTGACTTTCTAGGTTTACTACCTCACCTTGGATCAGACTATCATCCATGGTAGGTAAGGGTTCTAAACCCACTCTGGATTGTGTGTTAGCACAGGACATGACATAACAGCATTCATATTGGTACATTCAACAGTATGGTTTGACAGTTCCTTCAACACGGGTAGGTCCCATCCCAAAACCATACCCACAGGTAATGCATCCACCATCCCCACTGACATCAAGTATGGTTGATAATTGATCACAAGTCACCTCAGTGGTAGGATAGTATTTTTTGGTGTAGCCCGTGCATGCATCTGACCTCCTCTATGCATTTATGTACTGCGTTGCCGGTCTTGCTGTGTTCAGTCTGTCAGTTGGCTCATGCTCTCTCTCACCCAGGTCCGCACCTCATGCGGAAGCACTCGTAGTAGTTGCTCCAGTACGATAGCCTCTCCTGTCTGCACTTTAGTGCACTACTCTGGTCATACCCAGTGTTTGTAGAGCCCCTTGAGTCATTTGTATGTCTCTGTCTGTGTCTCTCCAGCAGGTATTTGCATCTGCCGGAATCTTTTTCGGTAGGTTTCTGGTAAGAAGTTGAACTTCGCCATCAGCGCATCTCGAAGATTTTCATCGACTTCCGCCTAATCTTTGTCCATCGCGAGGTACTCCTCCAGCACTATTCCAGTGAGAAGGGGGACCAGTCGACACTCCCATTTCTCCTCCAGCAGAACCCTAAGTCTTTGCCAGATGCTCAAAGTGACGTATGTAGCTCTCCACGTCCCCTCTTTCTTCAAATGCTGGCATCCGTGACTGGTCGCGTTGGTGGTAGGTCTGCCACCCTCAATGTCGACAGTGTCTGGTTTTGCGTGGCTGACACTCCCTAAATTGGTGAAGCTGCATGTGTGGGTAGATTGAGGCATAGGCTTTGGCTTGGTGAAGTGTCTGGTGTAGCTGAACGTTACAGTGATCCTCGCAACCCCAGCAGCTCATAGATGAGGCCTTCCTCCCTTTTCGACTGAGCTGTCAGAAAAGTCCAATGCCAACACATCGCTCTCCATACCCTACGATGCAGGTTTGACTCGAGGGGATCTAGTTTCCTCTGCACTGGCTGACTCCTCTTCATCCATAGTGTCCCATTCCATCTCCTCCCGCACAGGTTTTTGTGACCGCAAACACATCTGTTTTCCGTAAGTCACCTTTCTACAAAAGGCCATCCCACTTCTGACACCACTTATAACACTTAGGCGTTGTTAATGGGTAGAAGTATAAAATAAAAATTAAGGCTGCCAGCAGCAACGAAAGGGACCTAACAACCAGGCTCACCGCCGCCTGGTGGCCTTACAATGACAATAATAATTTACACAGATATATAAATATATATCCTTCTGCCAGCAGGTGGCACTATGACTGTGACTCAATGTTGGCGTGTAGATTTTTCAGAAGATTAATCTTATCGCGCGTGAACTTTTAGGCAGGTCAGACATTGTGTGGCTGAGTTATAAGCCAAAATTCCCTCTGTTAGCAGGTGGCGCTATGACTGACTCTATTGGCATGTAGATTTCTTCAGGAGAGGAATTTTATCAACCATGTGAAGTTTCAGGCAGATCATACATTGTGTAGGTGAGTTATAAGTGCTCCACGTTTCATGGCAAATCACTGAGGTTTGTCATGCCGCCACGGACATGCCCTAAGGCAAAAATTTAAGATGTTCACAATACATCATCGCTAGAGCTTTCAGATAACGCCACCCAAATTTTGTGTTTATAGCATATGTAGGGTCCAGCCAGTTGGTCCAATGACGGTATCCAATGGTGGATGAAGGTTCACTGCATGTTCGGTCTTTCCAGTGCACAATGTTGATTTATATTAAACTTAACTCATATCTGACTCCAATTTTAGTATGAGGGGGTTTAGAATATTAATATATTTATCCTCGTTTTATCTGACTCCAATTATAAAACATTGATAAGATTATTTTGTTTCCTTTCACATTATTTTAGATTATGATTGAATATTCTTTTGATTTGTTATTATACCTTATTCTCATTTACTCAGATTCCGATAGCATCTCGAGTCTTGCACCGGCCGGGTATACAATCTCTTAATACAAGCTTGTCAGTCTTGGTCATTAAACAGAGGCGATTAACCACTCTCCTAAAAAGGCAGAACCCTACTTACTCAATTTAGGAGATTTTTATGTGGTCCCCATGGATCTGTTATCTACTTAATCAAGACAAAGTATTTTAATAATAATCGCGCAGGATTATACTATTGTAGATGAAGGCCTAAATATCCACATTAAAAGTAGTTTCAACAATATTTTGTTGTTCTAAATAGTTGGCCTTTTACAGTCCAAGTATACATGAATAAATGCCAATTTGTTAGTCGGATCTCTACCAACATTGTATAGCGTACCACGCTGCTCCGTCTAACATGTTTTAGTCCGTTACTAACCTGTACAGTGGCTTGTAGTGCTATGGACAACAACATTTATCAGTGATAATAACACGAGGTTTGAATAATTCAAAACATAATTTATTAGTCAGGTAAATGTATTATGCCAAATTCAATCAGTCAATTCATAAACGATCAATACAAAACATCAAATTATCAAAGATAAATCCAAGATTAAAAGATGCATTCCTGACTTTTACATAACGTGTAAATTTTACATAACTGGGAGCCTGAAAGTTTTTCTCAACCCTTACCTTAAATAATCCAAGAATTCCTTCAAGGAAGGGGGTGTGAATGTATAACAAAAGGAAAAAGTCACACCCTTCACAGTGGTTCAAAAGATGCCTGAAGTTATATATTTATTGTGTTGATTATGTCTGTTTCTGAGAGAATGAGACCATTGTACCAATCGCACTGAGACATTTCAAATGATATCAAACATGATAGTTAAAGTCAGTTTGGTTAATCTAGAACGTTCAAACATTGAAATGACCATATGCGTGAGTTGGGGGGATGAAGCTGAGTTTCAGCATACTCAGATGCAAATGCAGCAGGAACTGGTTTTTCCCGCATACCCCCCTGGTGGGTTGTGGAGTCCATTGGCCCTGTTTTCAGCTCATGTTTTGAATTGTCAAAGACATCAAAAATATTGGTAATATTTCAATTCTTACACATAAAATTTCTGGGAAAAGTTGGTTATACTGTAAAATGTCATTTCCTTTTGCCAGCAGGTGGCACTATAACTAACTGGATATTGGCAAGTAAACGTGTTCAGGTCAGGGCTTTGATCAAATGTGAATTGAGGGAAATCAGACAATGGCATGCCTGAGTTTTAACAACTTCCTGTTTCGTGGCGAATTGTCAAAGTTGGAGAGGCCGCCATGGACACACCTTTTAACAAAATCTCTAGATCTTAGCAATTTAACAAAGTCTTTAATTGACAAAACCCAAGTTTGGCATTGATTGGCTAAAATCCCTAGGAGGAGTTTGTTAAAATAAAATGCCTGGAAATGGCGAAAAAAAAAATGGCACTTTTTCAGCACAAGTTCAAAATATCGGACTTTCTGTTGGGTTTGAAAATATGCTTCAAAAAACTTTTTTTTGTAGGTTTTGGCATGTTTGATGTGTGCATAAATCGTAGCTTGGGGGCCAGTCTGTCAAATGTGCATAGGTGGTGCTGTCGAGTCATTTTGCCAAACTCGCTTCATAAACGCATAACAAACGTAAACTTTAGCCATTTCTGGTCATGTGCAAAGTTTTGTAAGTTTTTGGCCATGTCTAGACACAAAATCGTGAATCATTCTGGAGAAAAAGAGTAAATTGACTAATTCCCTTAGGGCCTATGTACTATTTAGACGCCCCAGCCGTTGTAGCACCATGGTGCAAAAGTGCGTTTATTTACAGTGTTAAATCCCAAAATCCCAAAAATATAGACTCTCTCTCTCTCTCTCTCTCTCTCTCTCTCTCTCTCTCTCTCTCTCTCTCTCTCTCTCTCTCTCTCTCTCTCTCTCTCTCTCTCTCTCTCTCTCTCTCTATATATATATATATATATATATATATATATATATATATATATATATATATATATTTGTGCATCGAATAAAAAAAATAAGGACAATTAGGTTACAAAATGCATATATACAAAATATTCACTATTCAGACTTAATACCTCAACTAACCTTTACGCCACTACTCACACTTCAAACTCCCACACTGAACGGATCACTAGTCACTATTTATAGTAAGTGACTCCGCCCACTATGGCTTAAATCGTGGCGAAGGTAAGCATAGACAAACATTTAAAAAATAAGTCGATCAGGTTAGAAATCTCACTTTTCACCCCTCACATACAACAAATAGGATCTCCTGCTGGCCGACCCTTCTGCACATGTGCAGTGCACGTTTGTACATAAAATGACCACAATAGGCAATTTGGCCTCTGCGGCCTTCAACACAAACACAACTGGACAACAGGTAAGAAATATGCTTGAAGGAAGTGTTATGCATGCTTTGTAATGGATATATAGCAGGATTACTAACTTGAAATAATAATTATGAGCTCCGGTAGCAGCGCGACTCCAGTGTTCACCCTGTGATTGGCTGACGTTACTGTATGCCTGTTAGGTTTGTGCAAAATGAAGTTATGAACTTTATTTCGAAATGCATCTGCAAATGCAAATGATCTTGATGTAGTAACCAGCAGTATGGATGCCATCTTTCCTAGCACACTAAATTCTGTGGCACCCATCAAATTAAAAAAGGCTAGAGCGAATAAAACTACACCAAGGTATAATAGTCATACTCGCGCTTTCAAAACAGCAGCCCGTGTCCGTTAAGATCTCATTACTCAGGGCTTCTAAACTCTAGAATAACCTTCCTGTTAATGTCTGAGGCTCAGACACACTCAATTTAAAACTGAAGTAAAGACCTATCTGTTTTTATAAAGCATACACTTAGTGCATCACTTTGCGGTATGATACAGGAATGTGCTCCACACAGGTTTCTGCATCTCATTTATATACACTATGAACTGCAGCTACGCTAATTATTCTCTTTATTCTCTATTTCCACCTGGGTATACTCATCCCCAGGCCCTTAGACTATGCACCGCCACTGATTCAATCCAACACCAGCGAAGAGATGATCCTAAGGTTTCCATAATCCTGGACCAGGCCGTATACTGAGCACCTGCTGTGGTGTTCTTGGAGGAGTGGAGAGCATGTGACTGATTCCTATGAGACTCCAGGGACAGATAAGTCTTGGCTGACATCCAGCATTCTCCAGCCTTCGACGCCTAGACAGCAGGTTTGCACAAGATGTTTGGCCAGAGGAGAAATGGTTGTGCCCAACTGAGCCTGGCTTCTCTCAAGGTTTTTAAAAATGTTTGGACTCTCAGTAGTGATTATAAAAGGTGCTTTCACACTAGTACTTTTGGTCCGCATCCGGGTTCGCTTGATGTCACTGTATGGTACGTTTAGCTAGTGTGAACTTATCTTCTGAACTCTGGTGCGCACCCGTGAACCGTACCAGAGTCTACCTGAAGGAGGTGGTCTGGGGTACGGTCCAGGCAAATGAACCAAGTGTGAAAGCACCCTAAATCACAGTAAACTGATCTGACACTTTCAATTTACTTAAATCTTCTATGTGAATCTGCTTTGATGCAATCTATATTGTAAAAGTGCTATACAAAAATAGGTCAATTGAAATGAGCACACACACACACACACACTTACAAATTGTATAATTTTTTTAGCCACTCCGGTTAAAACACTCTGTATGACTCAGTTAATGCTATGTGACAGTAGTATTGTTGTTTTGAGATGGTAAGCAGAGCAGAGTGAGTGCTGAAAAACCACAAACTCTTCAGTAAACTTTCTCTTGAGTTTCTGACTCCGGCTCTTGTTCATCTGGCAGACTGGTGTCTTTGGGTTAAACTGGTGGTTTTCCTACACGTGGAGAACCGTTTTTACCCCTCTGCCAGATGGAACGCGAAGTTGCAATCATTGCTGATTCTGTCATTCGTCATGCCCAGGGGTGTCGCTAGACCCAATTTACTGGGGCACGAGCAGCAGTAAAAATCGCCAGTGCCCCAGTAAATGCTTTGAGATGATTTACTTTATGCAAGTGTATTATTCAACAGTGGTAATCCCAGAATAAAGACGTTATTCTTTATCTGCAACCAAACCAACGCTGATGAAAGCAATGTTTAATTAAAAAGCAAACTGACGCATCTCTGTATGTGCGCAAAAAACCATAGCCGTACTCCTCACACACCCCTCCTGCTAGACCCTGATGCGCTGTTCTTCTCCTGTTGTGAATCCCAGCTGTGAACATGCACGACGAAAAAAAGCACTTACTGCATTTGCGTTGTGATACCAACGCAACAGCCTGTTTTATGCAGAGGTGACGGCACACAGTGAGTATTTCAAATCGACATAGCTAAAATAGCTAAAAGCTAACAATGTATGCACTCACTGCTTTTTCCATTGATTTGTTTTAAGGGACTCTCTATCCTGAGCGCTAGCAAGAGCATCGAAACTGTCGTCCTCCACACGGGGGCAAAAGACACCGGGCTGTGGCAGGCGGAGATCCTGAAAAGAGATACCAAGAGCCTGATTGAGACTGTTCGATGCACCTCAACCGACACGCAGATCAGTGTTTGTGGACCGCTTCCTACTTGCTGCCGAAGAAATGAAAGGTTCAGTAGACTTTTTGCTCTGAATAAATGGCTAATAACATGATTTAAAGAACAGAAGCTTTTCTAGAGACTGTGTCTGTTCCTCGTATTATTAGATCAAGAAGTAAATTCACTATGTGCTCTGGAAAAAAATCTATTAAGAATCAAATCAGAAAAAACGTTTTTAAAGCTTGATCTCCTAAACATCAGGCCACTCGCACCTAAAGCTCTTTTGTAAATAAAATAAGAACCCAATAACCTTAATGCACTCTGTCCCACTAAAACCTGGCTTTAACAGAATGACTATATTAGTTTAAATGAAGCTACTCCTCCAGGATTCTTATATGTGCCTCAGGTTTCTCAGACTGGTCGTGGTGGAGTTTCATCAATCTTTAGTGATACTCAATGTTAATCAGAGAAACAGATTTACGTTTAACTCTACCACTGTAACGCTCTCACGGACTTGTTTAACAGTTTTATATAGTGTATAAACAGTTGAAGTCAGAATTATTAGCCCCCCTGAATTATTAGCCCCCATTTATTTTTTTCCCCAATTTCTGTTTAACGGAGAGAAGATTTTTCAACACATCTCTAATCATAATAGATAACTCGTCTCTAATAACTGATTTAATTTGTCTTTGCCTTGATGACAGTTAATAATAATTTACTAGATATTTTTCAAGACACTTCTATGCAGCTTAAAATGACATTTAAAGGCTTCACTAGGGTAATTAGGCAGGTGAGGGTTATTTCAAGTTCTTGTATAACAATTTGTTCTGTAGATTATCGAGAAAAAAATTCAGCTTAAAGGGGCTAATAATTTTTACCTTAATGTTTTTTTAAAATTAAAAACTGCTTTTATTCTAGCCAAATTAAAACAAATAAGACTTTCCCCAGAAGAAAAAATATTATCAGACATGCTGTGAACATTTCCTTGCTCTGCCAAACATCATTTGCAAATATTTAAAAAAGAAATAAAAGGGGGTCTTAATAATTTATGCCCATACATTTATTTTGTAACAGGTCTAGTTTTCCCAGTAAGAGCAGTTCATGGCATATGTGAATCCCGCCATCGTGCTTAAGTCCGTGTCAAATCAATGGGTCTGAGATCGCCAGAATGAGCTGGTCTTTTCTCGATTAAGCAGATCGATTGTAGTGAAATAAAACAATCAAAGGAAGCAGGCTATATCACAGTGGATTATGGTTGTGTAATGGCCCTATATACGGCTAAATGAAGACAGAATGATCGGTTGGGCAGCATGTCATTTCTTTCATCAAATGTGCAATTCATGTTTAATTGAAAGTGAAAGCATGCTGAAATATTACCACGTGCTGTTTATCTGTTGACTGAAAATAATTGCTCAATTACCATCTGATAATGTTTGTATTTTAGTCATATATTTTGTATTAGGCCAATTGTTTTGTTCATTTGTTTTGTTCATTTCGACTGCGGCCCCGGTGTTGTGACGAGAAATGCACCCCTGCACGGACCCCCTTTCTTTAGCATTCTTAGTCTACATTTAAAAAAAAAAAAAACTCAGACCATAATTGATTAAAACATAGGCTAATATGATTATTATGATGACTGATCAAGCAAGAACAAGAAGTGAAAAGCATTTTAAATCTAGGTTTACAAGAAAATGAAAAATAAAAATGTAGACAGTATTATAGACTGATGTAATGAGCCGTTTTCTAAAATTAGGCATTTTGGTGGGTTAAACAAACCAAAAACATAAAATTGTTGTAGTTTTCAACTAAACCATTCACTTGACTTAATCAGTATTGTGTTTAAATTAAATCATTTTTAAATTGTCAAAGAAAAGTTATGCTGAATAACTAAATGGATAACTTTTTTTGGTGGGGCTAGAGAAAATTTTGTCAGAGCAAGCAAAAATCTGAACCACTGGCCCGATTGGGCCAGTAGTAAATATTCCTAGCGTTGAACCCTGATGTACACAGTTCATTATCAAAGGTAAATGCTGTGAGAGCTCTGCTCTCAGGCCCTAACGGCACAGACCAAAATTCATTTGCAACATCTTTTTTTAACATTTTTACTCCGGGGCTGCTCCTGTAGCATCTCGTGCATTTAAGAGATATCTTCTCTGTAATTGTTTGTTTAATGCCTTATAATGTGTTTCTAACCTCCACCCTCCATCTGGTTTTGTAAACCGCTTGTGTAGGGGAATATTTTTGTGCATTAACAACTTCTATTATACCTTTTTGCTGTAATTCCTCTATTGAAATAATATTTCTGACAGAACTCTTTTATTAATAGGGTATTGTCTCTGCTGTGCTGGATTACCACCTTTGATTTCACACTGCCATTTATCAGTTTATTTTCAATCATTTTTACTTCTAGCAGCATTCATTTGATATTTTGCTCATATCTTAGTGACTTTAATAGGCTCTGCTCTACTGGTTTCAGTCTCTTTATTTCCTGCTCAAAGCTTACTCGTTTTAACCAGTCTATTTCTCAGCTTTACAATATTGTGCCTTGTGCCTGCATATTTTGTTGTGATTAAGTTATTAGAATCTTGATTAAATTTACAAATTATTAAATCATAAACTGTATGTCTTTCCACATTACCTCTGAAGCCTTTAACATTAAACGCAGTTTCTGCTGATTTACCACCGTAACATCTGCTCCTGTGTCAATGTCAAACATTATTCCTTCATAATATATGCAGGGCTTGAAATTAACCTTTTTGCTTGGTTATGTGGTTTACTTTAAAAATTTAGGCGCATCAGCCAAAATTTAGTTGCTCTTATAAGCACCGTTTACTACAAGTGTTATACAAACATGTATTGCGTTTGAAATCAGCAGTAATCAAACTAACAAGCCAAAAAATATTTATGCAAGCGTGAAGAAAATATGTCTCAACGAAATCCCTTTATCATAAGAAAATGATTTTTTTTAACATAACTGAGTGACCAAAAGGTACACAGAGCGCTCACCGGCCCTGCACACACTGCTGGACATGACTAAATCTGTTAAGGATATAACTGTGCTGTTCTCACGGGTGCTGTCTGATATTGCACTGATGTTTTTGACATGTACTGTACCTTATTATATGCATATATGTTAATAGCAATAGTTTTCATGAGTAGCGATGTTAGTTTAGTCAGTGTAAGGCCGTTTGCGATGGTGTACGTGGTGTTACATTTGACATATAGCTGCCAGTTGCACGGCGGACAGCATCTGGCGATTATATGAAGGATTAAACAGAAGCTCTCGTGTTAGATGTGGCAAACAGTTACCTGAAAACTCCATCCCACAGACTTTTCATAGCAGAGTTGAAGCCAACGGAAGTCTTTTATCCACTCCTGGAAAAGTGTAGATGGTGGATTAACATTCAGCACATGATCACTAGTAAGATGTGTCATTATTTGTAACTGTAGATGTCATGGTTTCTAAAACAAAATCTGTCAGTGTTATCTTCATTCTCATCTTCAGCGCTTTACAATGTTTCGCGGTAGTAGCTTTCTGTCATCCCAAGCCAGAAGGCATTGACTGAGTGATTGACAGCTGATATTTCAGTGCTAGAGCAGTGGGCCAATAAGAAGAGCGTGTAGGTGGGGCAAGCATTGTGAACTTGGCTTTGTTTACTTCAGTAAGTTGACACGACAACTGTTTTAACCCATTCCTGAGCGCTGCGTTTCACGTTTCAAGTGCAGAGATGCATTCTGCGTAAATGTCTCCCAAATCTGGGCATGTGGTGAACATTTTACAGTAAAAACTGGTCGCAATTTTATGGTCGCAATTTCGAGCCCTGATATGTTCAGATTCACACACACTTTCGAGCCCTGATATGTTCAGATTCACACACACACACACAGACAGAGAGACACACAGCACTTACACTCTCGCTTTCTCTTTCACACACACACACACACAGAGAGAGACACAGCACTTACACTCTCTCTTTCACACACACACACACACACACACACACACACACACACACAGAGAGAGACAGCACTTAAGCTCTCTCTCTTTCTCTCTTATTCTTACACACACACACACACAGAGAGAGACGCACAGCACTATGCTCTCTTTCTTATTAAAACACACAAAAGCAGCATCCATGTGGATGTGCGCATGCTTGTTGGCTCGGGAGTGATATTGTTTGACTGTGAGCCCGATCCCTTTCAAATTGCACCAGTTACCGACCGCTGCTGCGTTTTTTTCGGAAATTCATTCATGCACCGCAAGAAATCTGGTCGGCTCTCGCAATACGGCAGCAAGAATGTAGACCTCTAGATTGTATTTCCCACGTCTCCCTTCTCGTCCGGTCAAAACCGGAAATACTGGCAAACTGCTGGTCAGTTGGTGCACGTCTCTCTCTCTCTCAATTCAATTCAATAATTGCTTTATTGGCATGACAATTGTTACAAATGTATTGCCAAAGCAGTTATAAAGTTAACAAAGTAACATACATATAATATAAAAAAGCAGTACACAGAAAATAATTGTAGAAAAAAAAAATAAAAAAAGATATTTATATAAAATAATTAAATAAAATATCAACAATACGTCATATTAGCAACAAGAATCAGTCCAAGGCACTCGAATAAAGTGAAAAAATTAAAAAGCCTTTATTCACATGGCTAAATCTCTAAAAACCTACGCGTTTCGGCAGAAGTCTGCCTTCATCAGGGTAACAGTGATCAAATGCGTCTAGAGTCTCTTTTGAGTACTACGGTCACATGACTCATTTAAACATCTACAATGGCATTCAAATAATTTAACAAACAAACTCTACTACCATCATAAATTCGGCATAGATACACAAACACCCACTTGCATATATGGGAAAAGAGAGAGAAAATTAATATATATATGGTAAATACATTATATATATATATATATATATATATATATATATATATACATATACACACAAACACATACATCAATGTATAATGACAATCTGTAAAGCATCTATAGAAAAACTCATTTATTCATTCATTTTCTTATCGGCTTAGTCCCTTTATTAATCCGGGGTCACCACAGCGGAATGAACCGCCAACCCATCCAGCAACTTCCCACGCAGCGGATGCCCCTCCAGCTGCAACCCATCTCTGGGAAACTATAGAAAAACTGTTTTGCAAAAAAGAAGAGAAATCTAATTCACCATTCAAACCTGGAAATCTGGTTGCTTTAAATGTATATATCCAAAAAGTCTCTCTCTGAGTCTCTGGTTGCTTTTAATGTATATATCCATACAGTCTCTCTCTGAGTCTCTCAGACTGAGAGCATACTTTGGCATCTGTGCCTGAGCAAGATTATCCCCTCTGGGCAGCTCTGATGCAGGAGATACACTGCCATCTTCAGCACTGTTTGATGTTTGCTCATCTTCACTTTGTGTCATAAGCCGCATTTCCACTATCGGGCCAGTGCGAGCCAGGGCTTTTATCGGGCCGTGCCAATCGCCCGGAAGATGAGTAATGAGGCCAAAATTATGTTGAGTTTCCACTGTCGGGCTAGTAGCTCGCAGCGCGTCACGCAAACATCGCCCCCAGAATGACCCCCGAATAAAACGTCACACAACCCGCCCACTTTAGCGGGAATCAGCCAGATAAAGCACACCATGGAATCATCACGAAACGAAACCATTAAAATGAAGACAACCGAAACAAACAAATGACCCGTTACTGTACAGCAGTACATTGTCTATACGCACAGACCTGTGTATTTCCATTCATTACATTTGTTTTACTCACCGACTGACTGTTGGCATTGTGCATCGAGTGCTCTCGCCACTAACGGAGGGACCCAGCACAGTGAGCGCACCTTCCATAATATAAAGCCACAGAAATTCTCAGTTTTAACTAGGTATGAAATGTATTTTATGACATCCTTGTTTTGATAGACGTCGTGTTAAGTGTTTCAGCACATAAGAGCAAGTAGCCTAAAAAAATATAGCCATATTTGTTGCGCTCAGCAGGTATTCACTAAAGCTCAACATTTAAAGTTTCATTTATTAATTAGCCCATATCATATAAAAACATAAACACTTGTGTGAGGATATGGAACTCATTTTGTACTTGCAGTTTTCCCCGATGCGTTTAAAGCCGCGTTGCGCAGGACTGGGTGACAGAAAAAAAAGTAGGCTAGATTCTGCTTTCACTCACCCCAAAAATGCTCTGTTTGCACGATTTGATTAATATCATCGTATCCAAATACTTAATAAATAATATTTCAAACCTCTCCGGTGTTTATTGTTGTTAGAAAATATCTAAAATCCCTAAATAGGAAAAATGTCTAAAGCCTTTGTAAAATGAAAGTTTTGTGGCTTTAAAACTAACGGTTTGATTTATGTATTGTATATAGGCTACCTACATTGTTCTAGCTAGCTTTTGTTTATTTTCTATTGGTTTATTTATTTAATGCAATATTACTATATACGATATTTGTAATTCTTTAAATTTTATTTCAAAACAGTTTAGGCTATTTTATCAAGGTATGACACTATATTGTTTAAAGGCTACGAAAGTGGGCACGTAATTTGTTCAGTTTTATGTCTTTCTGTTGTATTCATGTTGTGTAGTATTATCTCCAAAATAAAAGAAATGTAAAAAGCCGCGCAGCATCAACACAGCTGTAAAGGGAGCGCTCTTTTTCTCGGTCTCACACACACATACAGGCATTCAAACGTGCACAAATACACCTTCTAAACTTGACAAAAGGTCTCGAAAACCTTTAGTGTCTGCTGTGTTTTTAATACGGTGTAAAGATTGTTATGCGTTATTGAAACATCAATGAGGACGCAGAAATGTCACTATAAATTAAAAATACTTTATTTTATGCAACACCCTTGCATTTAAAAGGGAAACATAAGGGTGATCATACGCAAAAATACCCCATAAGGCTAGATGTTTTCTTTCCCTTATTTATTTATTTATTTGTTTGGCGCATGTACTTGTGTGCGATCAGAAAACTGTGCCCGCCTCTCCTTTTACTCTGCTCCCAAGCCCCAGCTGGCACTCTTTAGCCCAAGGTATTTGGCGGGTTGAAAAAGGCCGGCCGCTGACCCCAAGAAAGCCCCGGAAGTGACAGTGGAAACGTGTCTGGCCTTGGCTCGCTCTCTTTAGGCGCGATAGTGGAAACACGGCTATTGAGATCTGCTGCTGGTCTTCCTCTGGAAGTTTCTTTTGTTTGCATTTCTGTCTCCTCCAGTTCTGCTAGTTGTTCATCCACCTTTCTTAGTCTATTATGATGCACCTGCACATAGATTCCACCATGCCTGACAAATACAACCACACCATCTTGGCCTAACACCACACCTGGACCTTTCCGCTCACAGCAGTCTATTCTCTTGTAATATACTTTGTCCCCCGTCTCCTCTATGTCATGAACAGGTCGCAGTTGCTTACGAAGTGCTCTTCTGAATCTTTCTGAGCATTTGGCTTCTGTTAATGCTACTTGTACTTGTTTCCAGAGTTGGTGGCTTACTAATGAGCACTGAAGGTAAATTCAGGTTTTGTCCAAGCACTAGCTTGTTAGGGCTGAAACAGTGCACATTATGCATAGCGTTCTTAGCCATCAATGCCCAGTCAGGGGCTGTTTTCCAGTAACAGTTGTCCTTTTTCACCTTCAGCAAAATTTCATTGAGGGTCTGATTATGCTTTTCTAAAAAGCCATTGCTCCATGGGCATGTAGGCTGCAGTTTTTTTTTACTTCAATGTTAAAATGCTCAGCCAAATACCTGATTTCTTCATTATTCACCTCCGTTGTCACTAAACAGTCTGCATCAAGGACCATGAACACTTATCCAACAGTGAATCAAGTGCTTCTCTATCTCTCTTGGGTTTTTTGAGGTGACGATACTCCCTGCACTGAAGCGTGTGAAGTGGTCAATAGAATGCAAATACCATATTCCAGGCCCAAGCTGATGCAAGTCCACTGCCAGTCTCATATGTTGATGCCATAGGCAAACCTGCAACAGGTTTATGTTTTGGCTTACTGTATCTACTGCATGTATCACAGTTCTTTACAATGTTCTTGAGAATAGTGTTGCTTTCATCAGCATGATCAGCTGAGCAGGCCAGTAATGTTTTTAGTCTATCGGCTGAAGCATGTCTAAATTTCCTGTGTATTTTCAACAGTAGCATATTTTGTTCTTCTGTCATATTTATTAAGGGGATTTGTACCTTGAGCCACAGTTTAGAATTGGTGTGTAGTATTGAGCTTAGTTCCCCGTTTGCCTGACTATCTTATGTAGTAAGCATCATCTGCGTTCTGCAAAGTACTGGTGCCCTCTTGTGGTGAATTAATGCTATTTCCATTAAATCTTTTTAAGGTTGATTTTATGTTGGTGAAAGAAATAGTGGGTCAAGCTGTTAGCGCCAATTGTTTCTCTTTAACAATAAGACTGGCAGTATCGAGTAATTTCAAATCTAGTACAGCATCTAGGAGCTCAATTTTGAACTTTAGTAGCCTGTTGTATCGACGTTCGAGCCCAACAATGTAGTCCACCTTGGAAACGCTGCTTTCTTTTGTAATCCGGTCAAACTCTGTGCGCGCTTCGTACTGTCGATCTTTTTCTTCTTTTAAAAACACAGTCTAATTTTTCTATTAATGTTTGTTTACCGTTGTCAGCATTCTAATCATCCGCTGGTATTTCCAGTGCGCTGTTTCTTGCTCTAGCTGTTAGTGACAAGGTAACTGCAAAGTAGGGTTGGGTATCATTTGTGTTTTTTTTTTTTTTTTTATACCAGTGCTAAATCGATTCTTTTAAAACGATACCGGTGACAAAACACTCAAAATAATCTTCCATGTTCGTTTATTGGACAAGTTGTACTGGTGTAGGAGAACACATTTCTAACATTCACGTACATCAAGGCACATTGTTGCACCTGTTCACTTTAACAGACAGGCCTACTGCTGTGGTCAATTTATTTTGCCCTCCCATTGCTTTACAATCATGTTTCTGAAAATTTTTACAGTGTTTCCTAAAAAAACAATGATTCTGGAGTCATAATAAGTTCTATTTATTGTTTATTTCATGAATAAAAGCTGCTTTTAATTTAAATAAAAATAAGGTCAGTATTATTAGCCTCCTTAAGAACATTTACTGTATATTTTTGATTTCCACAACAAATCTGTTACAAAATCAATTGACTATTTATTTCAACTTCCGTAGTTAACTGATTAAGTCTAAACTTTAACCTGACTAAAAGACTATAAAATACTTGAAGGGGCTTTGTCTGAATACAACGGTCATGCAAAATAACTAGTAAAATGTTCTGCACTGACTGTCAGCATGGGGAAGACAAAACAGTAGATATTAGAAACGAGTTGGTTAAACTATTATGTTTAAAAATGTGTTGTAAATAAATCATGTGTTGTAGACGCCAATCAGAAATGAATGAAGGCGAAACTAAACCAGTTGAATATGACTGACATGAGCTGACTGAAAACTACATTTGATCAATGTCTTACATCTGTTCATTGGTACTTGCTGACTATTTGTAAATTCAAGACTGCATTTCCTAACCGAGCCGTCAAATGTGTCATTAAGTTTGACATGTTTCCCCCTTATGCCGAGTTTAGACTGCGTGATTTTAGCCCCGATTTTGGCTCGCCGACAGGTTTTGAGAAATCGCTGACAAATGCCTGAAATCACAGGCAAATCGCTGCTCGTGCACGTGAGTGACAATCACACAGTTTGAACAATCAAAGGCGCGATCTGAGAGAATCGCAGATGAGTCGCCGATGCCCGCGAGATATTTGGCATGCTAAATATCTAGAGCTGTCAGCGATTCAAATCATGCCGTGTGAATTGAGTTATGACTGAAAATAACATCAGCGATCTCCTACAGCCAATAGGAGAGCAGCATTCACTTGCGTGTGAGTATACCTGCTGCAGGCCAGCGGGAGGCTGGGGGAGAAGGTAAAGCGCTCTTTTTCGGTTTATTTGGACCCACGAAACGGAGGAAAAACTAGTGGAGGTTTGACAGGACTCAGGAGCAACCGTGTCTGTTTGACGTTTCATACAGAAAGAAATTAGTTTATTATCAACGTTGAGGAGAAATGGCTAATTCCCTTTAAACCCAGGTGAGCAAACATGTACATGTTCTACCCCAATAAAGGCTTCTTTCTCGTTATGTTGTTAATAAAAAAAGACATACTACGTGTTTTTGGCTGTGAGACGTAGTTGGACGAAGTTATCGGTGATTCTTCCTATAGTAGTCATGAAATGTGAATGTCCCTGTCGCCGATCCATCTTGCAGTGTGAACAAAGCAGCGACGAAAATCATGCAGTCTGAACTCGGCATTACATGCAACTTTTGTAAAGACAGTTGCTGTGTAAGAATCCTTGCTTGTAAAATACACTTTAGAATGCTTAGTTTAAGCAAATTGGATAAACGCGATCAAGCGTGTTGACCTGAATGAAGAGTGACACATTTGACGGCTCAAAGGCAGAGGAATGCCTCTCTCTCGTGCTCTAGGTGTCACGAGCAATCGCTCCCTCGGGCACTTCCTCTGCTTTCGTGGCACTTTTCTTTCTGACAGTGCTGCACGCATCAGTTCCCCACATTCGTCAGAATTTGACACCCAAATTGACACGTAAATAAAAGATTAAACTTCAGTCATGTTCATGTTGTGAAACACTATCAAAATGTCCACTGTTGATGATATTAGACTTCCGTTTTCAAATAGCGGTTTTAACACTTTTTATATATAGTTAGCGCTCAACTATGCAGAGACCATTTTTAATCAGAAATCTAGTGCACATAGTTTTACGTTAGGAAATGCAGTCTTGAATTTACAAATAGTCAGCAAGTACCAATGAACAGATGTAAGACATTGATCAAATGTAGTTTTCAGTCAGCTCATGTCAGTCATATTCAACTGGTTTAGTTTCGCCTTCATTCATTTCTGATTGGCGTCTACAACACATGATTTATTTACAACACATTTTTAAACATAATAGTTTAACCAACTCGTTTCTAATATCTACTGTTTTGTCTTCCCCATGCTGACAGTCAGTGCAGAACATTTTACTAGTTATTTTGCATGACCGTTGTATTCAGACAAAGCCCCTTCAAGTATTTTATAGTCTTTTAGTCAGGTTAAAGTTTAGACTTAATCAGTTAACTACGGAAGTTGAAATAAATAGTCAATTGATTTTGTAACAGATTTGTTGTGGAAATCAAAAATATACAGTAAATGTTCTTAAGGAGGCTAATAATACTGACCTTATTTTTATTTAAATTAAAAGCAGCTTTTATTCATGAAATAAACAATAAATAGAACTTATTATGACTCCAGAATCATTGTTTTTTTAGGAAACACTGTAAAAATTTTCAGAAACATGATTGTAAAGCAATGGGAGGGCAAAATAAATTGACCACAGCAGTAGGCCTGTCTGTTAAAGTGAACAGGTGCAACAATGTGCCTTGATGTACGTGAATGTTAGAAATGTGTTCTCCTACACCAGTACAACTTGTCCAATAAACGAACATGGAAGATTATTTTGAGTTTAAGTTATTTAATTATCTTGTTTATGAAGACAGCAGACTGATGCAAGAAAACAAATGACATCGAACAATTGTTTAAGTATTTTGACATGTATATGTTAAAATGTGCTTCTAAAAGTATGCAGCCCCTGCCCGCCCCCAACAGGTTACTAGTAAGCTAATGTTATCTCATAATGCAAATCTTAAATTTGCGCTAACCGACAAATAATCGAAGAAAATATAAAAAGATATATATTTATATTTGTGCGTATATATATATATATATATATATATATATATATATATATATATATATATATATATATATATATGTATGTGTATATATATATATATATATATATATATATATATTTTTTTTTTTTTTTTTTTTTTTTTCAATAGCTTACAATATTTTTATTGTTGTAACTGACTCTTCACAGCAACCATCATGTAATGTGTATGCTTTAAATAACAAAGGAGAAGACTCAAGCTACTGTAGGAGGCCCAACTGTTTTCACATGATGGCAAAATGAGTTGGAGTTTAATCAGCGATTTTTAAAGGCAAGTTTACCCTAAAGTGAAGATTATTGACACCAAGTTTTTAAAACCTGTATAAGTGTCTTTTTTCTGTGGACATTCTTTGCATACAATTTTTAAAATAAAAAGAAATTTTTAAAATAAATTGTAATGAATTGGAGAAGCACATTAGCAACGAGACCAACATCGTGTAAGTACATTTATACTTGTTTTCAGTTGTTGTGTATGGTTTGAGGACACTTAGAGTTGTTTTCAGCAGTTTGTGTAAGGTTGTAGGACATTTAAAATTGTTTTCAGCTCTGTGTATGGTATTAGTAAAGTTTTCCCACTGTTTCCTTGGTTACTGTAAGAGCTTGTGTGTCGAGTGCGGACTGTTTCGCGCCCCCCACCGCAGTTTCAGGTGTTTTTACTCTCGGTGTGTGTCACGCTGAATCCAATCATCAAAGCGCTCAGGAGTGTATAAGCAGCTAGTCTCACCGCGGCAGCAGTTGCGGCAGGCTTGTGTGAAGACTGAGTGTAAAGACCATCGACTCTACCTTCGCCATCGACGCTACCTGCGCGACTCCACCAAGCAAAGACACCGACAAAGCACCTGAGTACTTACTTATTTTGCGTTATTTTTGCACTTATTATTGTTTTCATTGCACTTTTATTATGTTTACTAATTCCTGTTGTTACTAACATTTGCAAAGCACAGGAGGTACGCTGCAAGTGTAATCCTCACAACCTTCGTTCAATACATGTATTTGCTATTTCAGAACTCTCTCTCCGTGGGCCTCTGGAATTGTCAATCTGCTTCTAACAAAGCAGATTTTATTACCTCCATAGCTTCGCATTCTGACTATAATTTCTTGGCTCTGAGACCTGGTTTGAGACCGGAGGACACTGCTACACATGCAGCTCCTTTTGCTAATTTCTCTTTTTCCCATACTCCTTGTCAGACAGGGAGAGGGGGTGGGACTGGACTACTGATTTCCAATGGAAATTCATTGAGACCGTCCCTGCCAACAATCAGCTCCTTTGAATTCCATGCAGTATCCATTATCCACCCCTTCTACATAAATGTGGTTGTCATCTACCGCCCACCGGGTACAGTAGGGTCCTTCTTAGATGAACTGGATGTTCTTCTCTCATCTTTTTCTGATTATGACACTCCCTTGTTGGTGCTAGGTGATTTGAACATTCACATTAAAAGACCTGAAGCTGCTGACTTCAGGACTCTGCTTGCCTCTTGACCTCAAAAGAGCACTTCTGCTACTCACAAATCAGCATCGCTGATCAAACACTAGTAACTCCTCTATACACATCAGATCTGAAGGATTCGGATTTCTGCTTTCCAATCCGTCTCATCATGGACCAACGTTTATCCTTTTCATCATTCTGTTTCTCAGTATTTAACTGTGAATTGATTTTAACTAATGAATAAGTTAAAACTGCTTACTGCAAGAATGTTCTATGTCCTTGTTTCTCTTTTTGCCTGTCTATTTTAACTTTGTTTTCAGGAGACACACAAACCAGGTCATAGGTCATGGAGATCTCTCTCTCTCTCTCTCCCAATACAGGGAAGAAGACACCTGTTCTAGTTGTCCTGATATTGCCTATAATATTATAGCTGTTTGATTGATCTGTTTTTGAGTATAATTAATTTTAATGTAACTCCTTTTTGTGTGGAGATAGACTGTGTGTAGTAAAGATATTGCAGCAGACTGTTGATGGAAACAGTCTTGAACCAGCCTGATAACACAGCTGAACGTACAAGAAACATCCTTGAGTCTTTAACACAGATGGTCTTTTGTGTCTATTGTGTTCCTGGTTTAGCTTTTTACAGGTCGGAGATCAGCTCCTAATAACTTAGGGCGACCTCACCTCTAGGCAACAGGTCGCCATCCATATCTGGAGACAGATACAATGCTTTCTTTGACGCATGCATTAAGGCCATCCATATCTGGAAGTAGATACTATGTTTCTTTGACGCATGTATTTAGAATTGTCTATTTCTGTTGTAACCAATGAGAACTGTTTACCTGGATCCCACCCTTTCTGGACTTATGTAAAGAGTTTAATTGTTCGATTGTTGAAACTGTAAGCAGAGCGGCCTAGGAACTCATTGCGAGTGTTGAAGCTGGCTTCTGCGAATGAAACTGCAAACTATCTTCAGTAAACTTGATTAATTTTTTTAAAATCTCTGACTCCGGCTCTTCTTCATCTACCAGACTGGTCATTTTTTGGGTTAAACTGTAAACTATCCCTACAGATCATTTCCTATTGTCTCTCAACATCCACATTACTCCTGAGCCGCCACACACTCCAACACTAGTTGCCCTTCGCAGAAACCTATGCTCTCTCTCACCCAATAGACTATTCACCATTGTTTCAGACTCTCTTCCTCCATCTTGCAAACTCTACACTTGATACGAACAGTGCCACTGATACACACTGCTCCACACTAGCATCATGTCTAGACAGACTATGTCCTGTTACATCCAGGCCAGCCCGTTCCAGTCCTCCTGCACCCTGGCTTTCTGTTCTCCATGAGCTTCGCTCAAAACTTAGCGCTGCAGAGAGAATTTGGCGGAAAACTAAACATCCTGCACAGCTCAAAACATACAAAACTCTTCTGTCCTCTTTCTCAGCTGATGTTACTTTTGCAAAACAGACATACTTCCGTCAGAAAATCAACAATGCCACCAATTCTCGCTTACTTTTTAAAACATTTTCCTCCCTCCTCTATCCTCCTCCTCCACCCGAATCCTCCACACTTACTACTGATGACTTTGCTACATTCTTTTGCACCAAAACGGTAAAAATCAGTAACAAAAAGGCAAGATATACCACTATCACTACACACACTAACCTTTTTTTCTCAGCTCTCTTAGTCGGAGGTGACCAAACTCGTGCTATCTAGCCATGCAACCACCTGTCCGCTTGATCCCAATCCCACTCATCTATTGCAAGCCATCTCCCTTGCAGTCATACCAACACTGACTGGCATAATCTACACATCTCTTGACTCTGGTTTATTCCCCACTTCATTTAAGCAGGCAAGGGTAACCCCACTGCTAAAGAAACCCAACCTGGATCAAACGCTACTTGAAAACCACAGACTGGTATTCCTGCTTCCATTTAGGGCCAAGACATTGGAGAAAGTAGTGTTCAATCAAGTCCTGGACTTTCTAAAGGCTGATTTATACTTCTGTGTCAATCGCACGCGTATGCTACGGCATTGACACATAGCCCTTCGCCGTGGCTGTCGGTGTCACTGACGTGCTTTCTCAAAAAAATGTAACTACACGTCGCAACCGCGTAGTGAAAGCTTTGTGATTGGTCGGCTTGGTAGCGCTGACGAGTCTGGGCGGGACCAAAAGCCGTGCGAATGGCACGATTACTTGACCCAGGCTTTACTTAAAACAACCTCATGGACAACAAGCAATCTGGCTTTAAGAAAGGCCACTCAATTGAGACTGCCCTGCTCTCTGTGGTGGAGGATCTCAGACTGGCTAAAGCAGACTCTAAATCATTAGTCCTCATCTTGCTGGATTTATCAGCTGCTTTTGACACTATAAACCACCAGATCCTGCTATCTATGCTTGAGTCACTGGGCGTTGCAGGCACTGTTATTCAATGGTTTAGATCTTACCTCTCTGACAGGTCATTCATGGTGTCTTAGAGGGGAGAGGTGTCCAACCTACAGCATCTAAACACTGGGGTACCTTAGGGCTCTGTTCTTGGGCCACTTCTCTTCTCCATCAACACAACATCTTTAGGATCAGTCATCCAGAAACATGGATTCTCCTACCACTGCTATGCTGATGATACCCAGCTATACCTCTCTTTTCACCCTGATGATCCCGCAGTTCCCGCTTGCATCTCAGCCTGCCTGTTGGACTTTTCACGCTGGATGAAAGATCATCATTTTCAGCTTAACCTCATGAAAAAAGAAGTGCTTGAAGTTTCTGCCAACCCGACTCTACACCATAACTTTTCAATCCAGATGGATTGGGAAACCATTACTGCATCCAAAATGGTGAAAAGCCTTGGAGTAATGATTGATGACCAACTAAACTTCTCTGAGCACATTTCTAGAACTGCTCGATCGTGCAGATTCGCACTCTACAACATCAGAAAGATCCGACCCTTCCTATCTGAACATGCAGCTCAACTCCTTGTTCAAGCTCTTGTTCTCTCCAGACTGGACTATTGCAACTCTCTACTAGCCGGGCTCCCAGCTAACTCTATCAAACCTCCTCAGCTGCTTCAGAATGCAGCAGCATGAGTGGTCTTAAATTAACCTAAAAGAGCACATGTCGCTTCGCTACTCATCCGTTTGCACTGGCTGCCTGTTGCTGCTCGCATCAAATTCAAAGCTCTGTTTGCTTATAATGCAACCTCTGGCTTTGATCCTTATCTGCTCTCCTTTCTGCAAATGTATGTGCCCTCCAGAAACTTGCGTTCAGTGAATAATCGTCGCCTCGTGGTTCCAACCCCAAAGAATGAAGAAATCACTTTCCCGAACTCTCGCATTCAATCTACCCAGTTGGAATGAACTCCCTAACTGCATCAGAACAGCAGTCACTCGCTGTCTTCAAGAAACAACTAAAAACTCAACTATTTAGTCTCCACTTTCCTTCCTGATCTGCAATTGCCTCTCTGGCTATACCACTAACTGTTCTCAAAAGAAAGAAAAAACTTTCATTACTAATGCTTTGCTTCTTAGACTTTACACAACTGAATCTTGCCTACAGCACTTATTCATTGTTGCTCTTATAGTTGTGTAACTTGCTTCTTTGTCCTCATTTTCAAGTCGCTTTGGTTAAAAGCGTCTGCTACATGACTAAATGTAAATGTAAACAGGGCTTGAAATTATGACCATTTTGGTTGCTTATGCGGCCGAAAATTAGCTTATGCGACCTCGTAATATATTTTGGAGCAATAGTGCGACTGCAGATAATGGTTGTAGTGCGACCTGTTTTGATTTTTTCTAAAAACGTGCTGAATCGCTCTTCCCTGCCGCTATATTGGTTCATATTAGCTGTCAATCACTCAAAGTATTCTGCTGTCAGATGACAGGGAAGGAGCTTTTATGACCATGGGAAATGCAAACGGCTGAAGAGTGATAACTGAAAGCACACAGGTTTGCAAACCCCACCTAAAGTTGAGGCACAGATGAGAGCAATCATGACACGTGGTAAATATTGATCTGCCAGCTGAGATCAATCGAGTACGTGCTTTTTGGAGAAGGCACCCGAATCTCGATGCCTTGCATTCACTGCATGTTCAGCGCAATGGTCCGCTAAACGTTAAATTAATACTGTACATATCATCGCCAAAGAAGCTCGCCTTTACTAAGTTTACACTGAAACTGCGGCTCATAATTGCGCTGGTGGTCATCGCAAGAATTCTGTTCAACCTGCTCATAAATTGGGTCGGCTGACTCGCCTGCTTTTACACAAAAACAGAAAAATGAAAATCAGCTCAGACTGAACATTTAAATTGATGCAAACTGAAACCAAAACTTTTAAATAGTTAATGGGAATGTTTATGATTTTTTATTAACACTTTCACATGAGTTAACAGTGTTTTGGGAGTTAACCATGTTTTTCCTATACACTTTAAGATCATCTTTCAATGTAAAATTAAGTTGTTTTTTTATTATTCCTTAATAAGCATAGTTTATTATTAGGCTATTCATAGGCTATATTTGTAAATGCAGCTGATGTAAAAACATTTCAATGTTTATGTTTTTTTTTTTTTTTTACCTAAACATTGAAATATATACATACATATATATGTATGTGTATGAGTGTGTGTGTATATATATATATATATATATATATATATATATAGTATGTATGTATATATGTATATGTGTATGTATATATATGTATATGTGTGTGTATGTATATATATTAGCATTGTCAAAATTAACGCGTTAACGCATGCGATTAACTTGAAATAATTAACGCGTTAAAAAAATTTACGTAATTAACGCAGTTTTTTTTTTTTTCTGTTGTGGCCAGGGCAGACGCCCGCAAGTTTCCCGCTGTTTCGACGTACTTTTTGGGCCGGGCTGATCATCTTCTTATGATCTGATCGGCCCATAAAACACTCAGCAGACTGTCATATCTTTCTGCCTCAATGATTGACGGTTCTGCGAGCTGTCACACTCTGAAAGTAGGATGTTTCTTTTCCGGACAGAGCGCCTGTGTGATATAATCTGCAGCCCATTGGTTCTTTTCTTTATTGACATTGGGCTGACCCAATCACAATCTTCCATATTGGGCTCTGTGTAACTTAGGTGTGTATTCGTCAAAATATGCAAGAGTCACGCCTGTTTGTCACGCGCGGGTCCGCCCTGCCCCGCGGGAGATTATCAGCGGGGCACAGATCAATATATTCCTGTCTATTCTATCTAGTTACCTATCTGTCCTTATACATATACTTTTTTTTTTACTTTTAATCTGCACCACGGCCGCGGCAACTTCCTCCTGCTGTTTCCTGAACCTGCAAGTCTTTATTTTACAAATTATAAAGAATGTCTGCTTCTCAATTTCTGAGGAATGTCATTCATGTATAAGATGCACTCGGTCAGAAGACAATCGCATGAGATATCATGACAGTGTTTTTGATCGTCAGCATGATTTAGGCTTATAGTGACTAATATTTATACAATATGTTTTATATAATGATATTTATACATGATCAAACTAGTGTGCAACTTAAGCAACTTTTTTTTACATTTATTTTTGTAGCTCTGCCCAAACAAATATTTGTTGCATTTTTTAATTGTTTAAGTTCATTTGATTGACAATGTAAAAGCTGTTAGCTACGTTTCATGTTTTATTGTTGAGTTAAACATGTTTTTTAAGGGTCTCTGATACATTGCTTTTATTATTTATCTTTATTTTATTATTCAACATTAACTGTGTGCGTCAGCAGGCAGTTTTAGTTATGCTCAGTATTTTCTAGGCGCCCTCAAAACACACAGGCACCCACATTTCCAGTGTGGATTATAATTTTATTTTAATAATAAATTTTAAAAATGTAGTTTTTTAATTTGTCAACTCTCGTTATTTCCTTTATATGGCTTTTGTGCTTTTATAGAATGGGAGTGGGTAAACCTATTCAAGGGCATGCACAGATTTTCAATACTTTATTATTATTATAATTTTCCATATTTGCAATATCTGTATTTTGGCATTTTTTTGCAGTCCACTTAGAATCCAATATGGAAATCAATGTTTTCTTTATTGTCATTGATTGTTTTGAAATTCAAATGGCATTACCATGCCTGTGTTTTTATTTCTGTAATAAATATGGCTGTCAAGCAGGATCTTGATGGTTTATTGTGGGTGTGTTGTTTACATGAAGAAATCTGTGTTACAAGTAAACAAAAAATTCTTATAATGAATTTTATTTTGAATTTAAATAGTATTTGTCTTGCGTTCACATTAATTTTACACTCGAATAGACAAAATTACAAGTTTTAGTCTTTTAAATGCGATTTAATCGCGATTATTATTTTTTTAGAAGTGCGATTAATTAGTCTTTTTTAATCGATTGACAGCACTAATATATATATATATATATATGTATATGTATGTGTGTGTGTGTATATATATGTATGTGTATGTGTGTGTATATATATATATGTATATGTATGTGTGTATATATATGTATATTTATGTATGTGTGTGTGTGTATATATATATATATATATATATATATATATATATATATATATATATATATATATATATATATATATATATATATATATATATATATATTAGGGATGTGCTGAGCAGCCAGTATTTGTATCTGTATTTGTATTTGTTGAGGGGGAAAAAGTATTTGTATTTCTATTCGAGTAAAATTCAAAATGGCGTAAAAGTATATATTTTTTCCATTACACCTCGAATTTATGTCAAAGTGTACATATTGTTTAATTATATTCATTATAATAATTAAGGAAATGCAATATTGGTTGATTTTCCTTTTGAACATTTAACAAGAAATGTCATTGAAAAGAAAATAACAACATAACAGCCATTACAACATTTTGAACCCCACCACCACCGTTATTGTTGAAGGACACCGAATAGACAATAAAAACAAATAATAATTAAAACTGTTTTTCTCCTAAAATAACTTTTTTTTTAATGCACATAATTACAAAAACTAAAATTAACTAATAAAAACTAAATAAACCCCTGACTGGGACATCTGGCAGATATAATACTAAAAGATACTGCCCTGCTATTGTCATCTGCCTGCCACAAAACACACAAAAAATTTTTTTTTTGTGTTTATTTAATAATATTTTTTTTTCTCATTTTTAGTTTTTTTATGTTTAAAACTGACTTGCAGGGGCAGAACGTAGCTGTGTTGATGGTCTGGTGCTTGTGGAGGATTTAGCAGAACATGACTGTGCTGTTGAGGGGATTAATGCTTATGGGGAGGTTGACAGACAGTACCAGGAGAGGAAGTGCATGTGATTATGCATTACATAGAGGGTGGCACAGTGGGTAGCACTTTCGCCTCAGCAAGAAGGTCGCTGGTTTGAGCCTCGGTTGGGTCTGTTGGCATTTGTGTGTGGAGTTTGCATGTTCTCCCCATGTTGGCTTGAATTTTCTCCAGGTGCTCCAGTTTCCCCCATGGTCCAAACACATGCAAAATAGGTGAATTGGGTAAGCTAAATTGTCCGTAGTGTATGTGTGTGAAAGAGAGTGTATGGATGTTTCCCAGTGCTGGGCATCCACTGCGTAAAACATATGCTGGATAAATTGGTGGTTCATTCCACTGTGGCAACCCCAGATTAATAAAGGGACTAAGCCGGAAATAAAATAAATGAATGATTATGCATAAAAGATGTTGGTAGATATTTGATATCTATGCCTCTGCTGATTTCACTTTTGCACACATTACTTACAGTATCACTTTGTTTTATCTGCAGCAGCACTCACTGTAAAATGGTTCCACACAGAACTTGAAGGTTTTTTGGGCTAATGGGGGACCATGAAATGCCTCACCAGCAGCTTTACTCTTTTTTTATTTGGGTATATCCGAATTTATGTGAGGAGTTTCAAATTAGTGACAGGAAGATATGCTAAGGTTAACTAGCCTATAGCAAATATCTTGCTGTCTGCAAAAGACAGTGATTTAAACGTACCATATAACTCCCATACGTGCATACAATTCGACAAAACTACACAAGCATTGTTTTAACCTTTAACCAAACGTTAACGTTACTCTGCCAACAGCCTATTGTTTAAATTACCGCGCTAAAAGCTACGTAAACAAAGAGCAGCCTACCCAACTGCAGACGCCAATAATGCAGAGTAATGGAATAATATCCCGATCCAACTCCGCTTCAACCACGCTACAAGTTTATAAACTGCCTCTGGAACCCAGTTAAGGTACAGAAATCTATTTAACAAAAATAGTGATGCAGTGAAGTTTTTTTCGCTCAGCCGAACCTTCTCCGTTGCTGAGGGATCAGCAGCCTGTGTCAGTCACTTTTTACCCCCACCCCGCCCCCTGAACGTCTCTCTCACTCGCGCGGGCATGCACTGCGGTCTCATGAGGAAACGTAGCTTTTTGATACAATGTTTTTTTTGTTCTGAATACAAATAATTTTTCAAGTATTTGTTCAAAATAAGTATTTTTAAAAAAACACTCTATTCGTGTCTTTATGAATACCGTATTCGGGTTCGGCTCCACCCATAATATATATAAATATGTATGTCTGTTTTCATTGTAACCGAATGTGTGTTTATTTAACTATTAATAGAGATGTGATTGACTGCTGGTATAACTATGTGGATGATGTAACGTTACCGTTAGTAGCTAGGCGGTTCAAAAATTTTAATTTGTCTCTTTGCACTTTTTAAAGACACTTTCTCTTAGCCAGGTTGCTTGTGTTTCCGCTTATACAACAAAATTACTTGTTGCGTTTTTTGTGACGGGCATTGTCGCTTTCCAATTGGGAAACAAAACCTGTCTGGTTCTCTCCGCAAGCTTACAAGCGGTGTGTGTGCGCGAGTCTGTCGTGAGCTTTCTGTGTGCTCCTTTGAGTGCGTGTGCGCAGATGAGAACTGTGAAGGCTTTTATACTAGACGTGCTCGCCGGAAGCATAAGTATTTCTCATGTGAGATTTGCAACTGTGCAGACGAATATCAAGTATTGCAAATTAAAAAAGGGTGGTCAGTTAATGATGCTGCTGTAATTAATGTTTATTCAGCAATAATTGTTCTGTACCGGTAGCAGAACCGTTAGCGTCTGAGCTTATCAATACTTCTGTCTTTTATAATATAGCACTAATACCTACAAAGCACAGAGTTTCAGTAGCCATCACCACACTACAAATCACCTTTCAGGTCAGCTGCAACTTCACTCAGCAATTTTCACTGCACAACCAGCAGGTGAGTGTCACTTTTCCCCCTCTGACATTTCAGATGTTTCGTGCTATTTGCAGGTTTTGTAAGGGTTTGCAGCACGTTCTCTATTCATGTTATTGTGAGGGTGTGCAACACGTGCTGTCAAACTGATAAAGATGTTATCTGAAGTTCCAGCACATGCAGCTCGCTCGGCCACTGTAAATTTCATTTTCTGAATACTTTTTGACTGTAAATATTAATTAGGATTAAATAAGTTTTTAAATTAATCAGGTCTTGTCTCTAAATGTACTGAAACTGAAGCGCATTGTGACTTAATGATTGTGCATTTTGTGTACCAACTCTAATCAATGTTCACTCAAGTATAACACTTTGTGTGTGTGTGTGTGTGTGTGTACACATGTATTATAAGGACCTTGTTTTACCAAAACATATATTCTTAACAAGGTGTCATCTGGAACATGTTATGATGGTCCCCATAAAGCAAGGTTGACATGATACAGGTGTAAACATCCGCACTGATATGACATACCAAAATGAGCAAGTGTGCAATGTAATCAGTAAAAGGTCATGAACATTACTGAAATACTGACACATTCTTGAAATCATAAGACATTTTATAAGAACATTTTTGTCAGTCCATTAGGAAAGTGCCAGCGTATCTGAATTTGTGAATTTTTGTATGATCAAACTTCTTTTGCTTAAATATCTCATTCATGACATTCACATACCTTTATTTTTATTTGTTTGCCAGCATGTTTTTAGCTGTCAGTGTTCGTGGACTCAAGTGTTGTCTGGTAGAATATTACATATTTTGTTTTCTTAATGTCAGTGACTCTGGAGAAACGCTGTTTAACACTGGATGAGAAAAACGTGCTTTATTTGGTGTCTTCAATATGAGATCATCTCAGACCGGTTCCAGGAGTTGAGCTTGTAAAGGGTTCGATGTCCATCAGTGAATGATTTTACACATTTTATTTATTGAACATCCTTTTTTCATTTTTTACAAGATTATCAAACCAAATCAATAACGAGATTGCCAAAATGACAGATTGTCTCTTATTTATTGAATTCTTTTGCAAACTAACGGTGAGATATTAGCATCAACTACTTCCACAACCATTGAGATTTCCGCTCTCATTTGGTTCTTGATTAGATTTTTAGCTGCAAAAGCTGTTCGTTTCACTGCTTGATTTTCTTTTAATGTTAACTTATAAACCCATCTGTTTGTAGAGCAAGTAGTTTGATTGTATTGTGCCATGTGTTATTCCTAGTAATTCCTAGAAAATACTAAAGCAAATCACATTATTCGGTTTACTTCTGCATTGCAGAAGGGCAATACCAGTTTGCAATTATGGAAAAAAAAGGCAAAGTCATAGTACAGGGTGTCCGTGGGCTCTTAAAAGTATTAAAAATTGATATAACAAATCTGAGAAAATTAAAGCCCTTAAAAGTTAAAAGTAAACTTATGGTTGTTATGATTTTACGAGGTCTTACATTCTGTTCAAAGTGTTGTCCACATTGTTTGACTCAAAAATAATTAATATATATATATTTTCCTCAATGTGATGTAATTTTGGACAAACATAGGAAGGTTGTGTGGTGCTCTCCACATAGAGCAAAACAGACAGCCAAATATGCGAATGTAAGTTTGCCTTCTCTTGTTAGGGGAAACACAAGTTTACACAGTGGCTGAAGAGTAATTTATTCTATCAAGCTTTTTTTCTTCTCAGCTGTAACTATTTATTACAACTATTACAACTGCTTCTGGTGTTAAATGCTTGAAGATGATAAGGACTTGAAGTTGCGCCATGATCTTAAAATATTCAGAGCTCTTTAAAAGATATTGAAATTACGTTTAGTATTCCCGCATATACCTTGTAGTGAAATCATCACAGTAAAGAGTTGAATTAAGCTGATTTCATGAGTTTCCTGATCATTAAATGCTGGATTTTCACCAGATGTTCAGAAGATGCCCATCAACAGTTGTTTTTTCTTGGACAAAAGCAGGTCCACTACGTTGATCCTCTCGTCGGCAATGGTTTAATGCTATGTAAAAAAAGCAGATTGTCAAAGTAACTTAATGATGAACAGAAATAAACTCCAGATAATACAAAGATTTGACATTTTCAAAATATTAAACATTTGATTCATTCATGGTCTGTTGATTTATTGTCTGAATTGATGTTTGAACTTAATGTTTGAATTGATGATTGAACTTATTGTTTGTATGCATCAATTTCAAGTTTGAAAGCATGGTTAAAACATGTAATGTGTAAGATTCGTTAGCATTTTTATCATTTTAGCATATTACTAGTATTTTAAGCATGTCGTTAACCTTTTGTAGCTTGTTGCTATTATTTTAATGTCACTCATTTTAGCATGTTGCTAACATTTTAGCGTGTCACTATCATTTTTAATATGTCGCTATAATTTTTAGCATGTCAATATCACTTCTAGCATGTTGCTATTGTTTTTATCGTGTCGTTAGCATGATGCTATCATTCTTAGCACGTTGCTATCATTTTTTACGTTTTTTAGCATGACGCTATCGTTTTTAGCATGTCGTTAGCATGCTATCGTTTTTAGCGCGATGCTGTCGTTTTTAGCGATGTTAGCATAATGCTAGCATTTTTAATATATCATTAGCATGATGCTATAGTTTTTAGCGTGATGCTATCGTTTTTATCGTGTCATTAGCATGATGCTATCGTTTTTAGCATGTCGTTAGCATGATGCTAGCATTTTTAGCGTGTTTTTAGCATTATGCTATCGTTTTTAGCGTGTCTAGCATTATGCTATTGTTTTAAGCGTGATGCTGTCGTTTTTAGCGTGATGTTAGCATGATGCTATCGTTTTTAGCTTGTCATTAGCATGACGCTATTGTTTTTAGCATGTTGTTAGCATGACGCTATCGTTTGTAGCATGTCGTTAGCATAATGTTAACATTTTTAGCGTGTTTTTAGCATTATGCTATCGTTTTTAGCGTGATGCTATCGTTTTTAGCATGTCGTTAGCATGATGCTATCGTTTTTAGCGTGATGCTATCGATATTAGCGTGATGCTATTGTTTTTAGCGTGTTGTTAGCATGATGCTATCGTTTTTAGCGTGATGCTATCGTTTTTAGCATGTCGTTAGCATGATGCTAGCATTTTTAGCGTGTTTTTAGCATTATGCTATCGTTTTTAGCGTGTCTAGCATTATGCTATCGTTTTTAGCGTGATGCTGTCGTTTTTAGCGTGATGTTAGCATGATGCTATTGTTTTTAGCATGTCGTTAGCATGACGCTATCGTTTGTAGCATGTCGTTAGCATAATGTTAACATTTTTAGCGTGTTTTTAGCATTATGCTATCGTTTTTAGCGTGATGCTATTGTTTTTAGCGTGTTGTTAGCATGATGCCATCGTTTTTAGCGTGATGCTATCGTTTTTAACATGTTGTTAGCATGATGCTAGCATTTTAGCATGTCGTTTGCACGACGCTATCATTTTTAGCGTGTCGTTAGCATGATGCTATCGTTTTTAGCGTGTTGTTAGCACGACGCCATCGTTTTTAGCATGTCGTTAGCATGATGCTAGCATTTTAGCATGTCGTTAACACGACGCTATCATTTTTAGCATGATGCTAGTATTTTAGCATGTCATTAGCACGAGGCTATTGTTTTTAGCGTGATGCTATCAATATTAGCGTGATGCTATCGATATTAGCATGATGCTATCGTTTTTAGCGTGATGCTATCAATATTAGCGTGATGCTATCAATATTAGCACGACGCTATCGTTTTTAGCGTGTCGTTAGCATGATGCTATCGTCTTTAGCGTGATGCTATCGTTTTTAGCGTGTCGTTAGCATGATGCTATCGTTTTTAGCATGTCATTAGCATGATGCTATCGTTTTTAGCGTGTTGTTAGCATGATGCTAGCATTTTAGCGTGTCGTTAGCACGACGCTATCGTTTTTAGCATGTCGTTAGCATGATGCTAAGATTTTAGCATGTCGTTAGCACGACGCTATCATTTTTAGCATGATGCTAGATTTTTAGCATGTCATTAGCACGAGGTTAGCTTTTTAACGTGTCGTTACCATGATGCTATCGTTTTTAGCATGATGCTATCGTTTTTAGCGTGATGCTATCGTTTTTACCGTGTTGTTAGCATGATGCTATTGTATTTAGCATGTCGTTTGCATGATGCTATCGTTTTTAACGTGTCATTAGCATTATGCTATCGTTTTAAGCATGTCGTTAGCATGATGCTAGCATTTTTAGCGTAACTTTAGCATGTGGTTAGCTAAACTTTAGCATCACTTTAGCATTTTGTTAGCGTGACTTTAGCATGTTTTTAGCATGTTGTTAGCGTGACTTTAGCATGTTGTTAGCATAACTTTAGCATGTTGTTAGCATAACTTTAGCATGTTGTTAGCATAACTTTAGCATGTTGTTAGCATAACTTTAGCATGTTGTTAGCATAACTTTAGCATGTTGTTAACATAACTTTAGCATGTAAGCATGACTTTAGCATAACTTTAGCATAACTTTAGCATGTTGTTAGCATAACTTTAGCATGTTAGCATGACTTTAGCATAACTTTAGCATGTTGTTAGCATAACTTTAGCATGTAAGCATGACTTTAGCATAACTTTAGCATAACTTTAGCATGTTGTTAGCATAACTTTAGCATGTTAGCATGACTTTAGCATAACTTTAGCATGTTGTTAGCATAACTTTAGCATGTTGTTAGCGTGACTTTAGCATGTTGTTAGCATAACTTTAGCAGGTTGTTAGCATAACTTTAGCATAACTTTAGCATAACTTTAGCATGTTGTTAGCATAACTTTAGCATGTTAGCATAACTTTAGCATGTTGTTAGCATAACTTTAGCATGTTAGCATGACTTTAGCATAACTTTAGCATGTTGTTAGCATAACTTTAGCATGTTGTTAGCATAACTTTAGCATGTTAGCATGACTTTAGCATAACTTTAGCATGTTGTTAGCATAACTTTAGCATGTTGTTAGCATAACTTTAGCATGTTGTTAGCATAACTTTAGCATGTTGTTAGCATGTTGTTAGCGTGACTTTACCATAACTTTAGCATGTTGTTAGCGTGACTTTAGCATGTTAGCATAACTTTAGCATGTTTTTAGCATGTTTTTAGCATAATTTTAGCGTGTTGTTAGCGTGACTTTAGCATTACTTTAGCATGTTGTTAGCATAACTTTAGCATGTTAGCATAACTTTAGCATGTTAGCATGACTTTAGCATAACTTTAGCATGTTGTTAGCATAACTTTAGCATGTTGTTAGCGTGACTTTAGCATGTTGTTAGCATAACTTTAGCATGTTGTTAGCATAACTTTAGCATAACTTTAGCATGTTGTTAGCATAACTTTAGCATGTTAGCATGACTTTAGCATAACTTTAGCATGTTGTTAGCATAACTTTAGCATGTTGTTAGCGTGACTTTAGCATGTTGTTAGCATAACTTTAGCATGTTGTTAGCATAACTTTAGCATAACTTTAGCATAACTTTAGCATGTTGTTAGCATAACTTTAGCATGTTAGCATAACTTTAGCATGTTGTTAGCATAACTTTAGCATGTTGTTAGCATGTTGTTAGCGTGACTTTACCATAACTTTAGCATGTTGTTAGCGTGACTTTAGCATGTTAGCATAACTTTAGCATGTTTTTAGCATGTTTTTAGCATAATTTTAGCGTGTTGTTAGCGTGACTTTAGCATTACTTTAGCATGTTGTTAGCATAACTTTAGCATGTTGTTAGCATAACTTTAGCATGTTAGCATGACTTTAGCATAACTTTAGCATGTTGTTAGCATAACTTTAGCATGTTGTTAGCGTGACTTTAGCATGTTTTTAGCATGTTGTTAGCGTGACTTTACCATAACTTTAGCATGTTGTTAGCGTGACTTTAGCATGTTAGCATAACTTTAGCATGTTTTTAGCATGTTTTTAGCATAATTTTAGCGTGTTGTTAGCGTGACTTTAGCATTACTTTAGCATGTTGTTAGCATAACTTTAGCATGTTGTTAGCATAACTTTAGCATGTAAGCATGACTTTAGCATAACTTTAGCATAACTTTAGCATGTTGTTAGCATAACTTTAGCATGTTAGCATGACTTTAGCATAACTTTAGCATGTTGTTAGCATAACTTTAGCATGTTGTTAGCGTGACTTTAGCATGTTGTTAGCATAACTTTAGCATGTTGTTAGCATAACTTTAGCATGTTGTTAGCATAACTTTAGCATAACTTTAGCATAACTTTAGCATGTTGTTAGCATAACTTTAGCATGTTAGCATAACTTTAGCATGTTAGCATGACTTTAGCATAACTTTAGCATGTTGTTAGCATAACTTTAGCATGTTGTTAGCATAACTTTAGCATGTTGTTAGCGTGACTTTAGCATGTTGTTAGCGTAACTCTAGCATGTTGTTAGCGTGACTTTAGCATAACTTTAGCATGTTGTTAGCATAACTTTAGCATGTTTTTAGCATGTTTTTAGCATAATTTTAGCGTGTTGTTAGCGTGACTTTAGCATTACTTTAGCATGTTGTTAGCATAACTTTAGCATGTTGTTAGCATAACTTTAGCATGTTGTTAGCATAACTTTAGCATGTTGTTAGCATAACTTTAGCATGTTGTTAGCATAACTTTAGCATGTTGTTAGCATAACTTTAGCATGTTGTTAGCATAACTTTAGCATGTTGTTAGCATAACTTTAGCATGTTGTTAGCATAACTTTAGCATGTTAGCATGACTTTAGCATAACTTTAGCATGTTGTTAGCGTGACTTTAGCATGTTGTTAGCGTGACTTTAGCATAACTTTAGCATGTTGTTAGCATAACTTTAGCATCACTTTAGCATTTTGTTAGCGTGACTTTAGCATGTTAGCATGACTTTAGCATAACTCTAGCATGTTGTTAGCATAACTTTAGCATGTTGTTAGCATAACTTTAGCATGTTGTTAGCGTGACTTTAGCATGTTGTTAGCGTAACTCTAGCATGTTGTTAGCGTGACTTTAGCATAACTTTAGCATGTTGTTAGCATAACTTTAGCATGTTGTTAGCGTGACTTTAGCATGTTGTTAGCGTAACTCTAGCATGTTGTTAGCGTGACTTTAGCATAACTTTAGCATGTTGTTAGCATAACTTTAGCATGTTGTTAGCATGACTTTAGCATAACTTTAGCATGTTTTTAGCATAACTTTAGTATGTTGTTAGCATGACTTTAGCATAACTTTAGCATGTTGTTAGCATAACTTTAGTATGTTGTTAGCATGACTTTAGCATAACTTTAGCATGTTGTTAGCATAACTTTAGTATGTTGTTAGCATGACTTTAGCATAACTTTAGCATGTTGTTAGCGTGACTTTAGCATGTTGTTAGCGTGACTTTAGCATGTTAACATGACTTAAGCTTGTTGTTAGTGTTATTGTGACTATTATTTTAGCATGTTAACATGACTAGCATGTTGTATACTAACAACATGGGACTGGGTCGGCGCTCGTTGGCATGTATTAGCTCTGGAATTGCCACAGTTATCCAAGTAACGGATGGAGCGATCAAAGGAACCATAACTGATTTAATGAGCCATTCGCAGTTTCACTGTACCGGCCGTGTGCACTTAGACCTGCATGGCTTAATCTTTGAGACAAGCATATGTTACTGGCAGGATCAACCAGGTAGCCCCGAGCAGAGTGGTAGAGGAAGAGAGCTCTTCCTCGCTCACGGGTCTCGCGCTGCCGCTCGCGCCCCCGGAGGGGGCGAGGGAGGCGCGGCCGCTCGCTGTGTGGGGTTTTTGCGGGGTTGTGGTCACCGGGAAATGCGACGTGCTTCGCGGCGAGCCCGGCCGAAGAGCGGAGAGCGCCCGCACCGGCGCCGCCCTCCACTGTGAGAGAGCGGCGAGGGAGGCGCGTCGACCTTCGCTGGGCTGCCGGTGGAGGACTTTCGAGGTAGACCGGTCGTCTGAGTCCTTTTCCCAAGGAGCGAGGGAGTGCGGAGGAGGCCCGAAGGAGGCCTCGCTCTGCTGCGGGTCTGAGGCCCGAATCGGGGAGGAACCACCCTGCCCACAACGGTCCGAAGGGACCGGGCGAGGGGCCTACCCCAGGGGCGTCGTAAGTTCCCATCGGTCAGGTGACAGAACAGCAGGGCGCTGCTGCTATCGAAGTCACCCCCGGCAGTCGTTCCTGCTGAGGTGAGGGGCCCGTTTAGAAGAGAACGGTGCACCTTCTGGGGCCGTCGTTCTCCTCTAAGGTCTCCTCTAAAGACTTCCCAACAAGTGCTGAAAACCAAAGTCCACGAAGTTTCGCCTTCGCCGAAACCTCGATGGCAGGTCAGAGAAAACCGGGGTGGGGTGGGGGGGGCCCTATCGGCTGGTGGGGGGGTCCTCCCGCCTGGCGTCGACCCGTTCACGTGTCCTAGTAACCCAAAGTGTCCCAGCGCCCTGTCTTGTGCGTCTTGTGCGTGACTGTAGACATGTAGAGAGCCTTCCTCGTAACGTCCCCGGTGGATGTGTTCTGCAAGTGCCAGGCGAGCCCTCTCCAGGCCGAACGTATTCCTGTTGAGCCTTAAACGAACGTCGACTCTTTGTGCCTTATTTTTCTCTCTCCTTGAGAGTGAGGTGAATCGCCTTTTAGTTGGTTAAAAAATAAAAAAATAAAAAAAGTTTATTCAAGGATAACATCCTAACCCCCCCCCCACAATCCCCCCCCCACACACACACACAGAGGGATTCACTTTCCAATAGAAAATGTATAAAACAAAAAAAATAATAATAATTTAAAAAAATCCTACCGATGACCCCAGGCCAGCCCATCAGCTTCTCTTTAAATAAAAAAAGAAAGAAATTTGTGAAAAAAAAAAAAAACTGCCGCAGACCCCCGGTCACCCCATCAGCTTCACTTTGCGAGAAAAAAAAAAAAAAAAAAATTAGAGTTAAAAAGTAGACCCCCGGCCATCCCATAGGCTTCACTTTGCAAGAAAAGTAGTAGAAGAAAAAAAATTGAAAAAGAAAACTACTTGTCACCGTAGAACCCCGGTCATCCCATTGGCTTCACTTTGCGAGAAAGAAAGAAAAAAAAAAAACCGCTGACCCACAGCCAACCCACCAGCCTCACTTTGTAAAAAAAAAAATAATAATAATTATAAACAGAGTATATCCCCGGCCATCCCATAGGCTTCACTTTGCAAGAAAAGTAGTAGAAGAAACAAAACTGGAAAAAAAAACTACCTGCCACCGCAGACCCCCGGTCATCCCATTGGCTTCACTTTGCGAAAAAACAAAAACTGATAAAATACTATATACATACCTACATATACACACATATATATATATATATATATATATATATATATATATATATATATATATATATATATATATATATATTTGTCTGTGTGTGTGTGTTAAAGGATATATCATGCTTCTACCAGAAATATCCCAGAGACCCACCATCCCCCAAGTGAGACTTTGTCATCTCATTGGCTTCACTTGGCAAAAAACAAAAACTGAAAAAATAAATAAAAATACCTCGTCCCCCGGCCACCCCATATGTATATATATATATATATATATATATATATGTGTGTGTGTGTGTGTAATTACATATATGTGTTTGAGGTAAAGGATCTATCACGTTTCTACCAGAGACCCACCATCCCCCAAGTGAGAGTTGGACAAGTGTGCCCTAACCTTAACCCAACCATACAACCATAAACCCCTAACTCTAAACCTCAACCTAACCCTAAACCCAATTTTAACTCCACCCCTAACCCCAACCCAAACCCTACCCCCAACCCTAAATCCAACTTTACCCCTCAACCTAACTCCAAACCCTACCCCCAACTTTAACCCCACACCTAACCCCAACCCAAACCCTACCCCAACCCTAAACCCAAATTTAACCCCACACCTAACCCCAACCCAAACCCTACCCTAAACCCAAATCTAACCCTAAACCCCAAATCATAACCTCAAACCCTACCAAGCCTAACCCTAATCCTTTAAGAAAAGACCCACCATCCCCCAATTGAGTGTTGCACGACCATAGTCTCTGTGCCTTTTCTCTCTCTCTCTCTCTCTCTCTCTCTCTCTCTCTCTCTCTCTTGCAGGGTGAGCTGAATCGGCTTGACTGACAAAAACGAAGGAAAACCACCACCTCTAGCCAGAGAGCAGGAAAGCCATCCCCCAGCGAGAGTAGGACGACTGTGGCATGGTGCAGTGTTCCACCCAGCAACAAAAGACCCACCATCCCCCAATTGAGTGTTGGACAACCATGGCCTCTGTGCCTCTCTCTCTCTCTCTCTCTCTCTGTCTCTCCCTCCCTTCCCCTCCTCTCTCTTTCTTGCAGGGTGAGCTGAATCGGCTTGACTTTGACAAAAACGAAGGAAACCCACCACTCCTAAACAGAGAACAGGAAAGTCATGCGCCGAGTGAGAGTTGGAGCAGTGGGCCTCGACGAGGCTTGTGCAGTGTTCCAAAGAGCAAGAAAAGACCCACCATCCCCCAAGTGAGTGTTGGAACCACCAGTGACTCTTTGCCTTTTCTCTTTCTAACCCCCCCCCCCTTCTTACAGGGTGAGCTGAATCGGCTTGACTTTTACAAAAATGGAGGAAACCCACCACCCATAGACAGAGAGCAGGAAAGCCATCCCCCAGCGTGAGAGTTGGAGGAGTGGGCCTCGACGAGTCTTGTGCACTGTTCCAAAGAGCAAGATAAGACCCACCATCCCCCAAGTGACTATTGGTTGTACAGTGCCTCTCTTGAGAGTGAGGGGAATCGGCTTGACTCTACAAAAAGAGGACAGACCCACCATCCCCCAAGTGAGTGTTGGAACCACCAGTGACTCTTTGCCTTTTCTCTCTTTCTCTTTCTTCTCTCTCCTTCTTACAGGGTGAGCTGAATCGGCTTGACTTTGACAAAAATGGAGGAAACCCACCACCCATAGACAGAGAGCAGGAAAGCCATCCCCCAGCGTGAGAGTTGGAGGAGTGGGCCTTGACGAGGCTTGTGCAGTGTTCCAAAGAGCAAGATAAGACCCACCATCCCCCAAGTGAGTGTTGGAGGACCAGTGGCTCGCTTTCTCTTGAGAGTGAGGGGAAACAGCTTGACTCTACAAAAAGAGGACAGACCCACCATCCCCCAAGTGAGTGTTGGAACGACCAGTGACTCTTTGCCTTTTCTCTCTTTCTAACAACCCCCCCCCCCCCCCCTTTCTTACAGGGTGAGCTGAATAGGCTTGAGTTTTACAAAAATGGAGGAAACCCACCACCCCTAGACAGAGAGCAGGAAAGCCATCCCTTGAGAGAGTTGGAGGAGTGGGCCTTGACGAGGCTTGTGCAGTGTTCCAAAGAGCAAGATAAGACCCACCATCCCCCAAGTGAGTGTTGGAGGACCAGTGGCTCGCTTTCTCTTGAGAGTGAGGGGAATCGGCTTGACTCTACAAAAAGAGGACAGACCCACCATCCCCCAAGTGAGTGTTGGAACCACCAGTGACTCTTTGCCTTTTCTCTCTTTCTAAACCCCCCCCCCCCCTTCTTACAGGGTGAGCTGAATCGGCTTGACTTTTACAAAAATGGAGGAAACCCACCACCCATAGACAGAGAGCAGGAAAGCCATCCCCCAGCGTGAGAGTTGGAGGAGTGGGCCTCGACGAGTCTTGTGCACTGTTCCAAAGAGCAAGATAAGACCCACCATCCCCCAAGTGAGTGTTGATGACCAGTGGCTCGCTTTCTCTTGAGAGTGAGGGGAATCGGCTTGACTCTACAAAAAGAGGACAGACCCACCATCCCCCAAGTGAGTGTTGGAACCACCAGTGACTCTTTGCCTTTTCTCTCTTTCTCTTTCTTCTCTCTCCTTCTTACAGGGTGAGCTGAATCGGCTTGACTTTGACAAAAATGGAGGAAACCCACCACCCATAGACAGAGAGCAGGAAAGCCATCCCCCAGCGTGAGAGTTGGAGGAGTGGGCCTTGACGAGACTTGTGCACTGTTCCAAAGAGCAAGATAAGACCCACCATCCCCCAAGTGAGTGTTGGATGACCAGTGGCTCGCTTTCTCTTGAGAGTGAAGGGAATCGGCTTGACTCTACAAAAAGAGGACAGACCCACCATCCCCCAAGTGAGTGTTGGAACCACCAGTGACTCTTTGCCTTTTCTCTCTTTCTCTTTCTTCTCTCTCCTTCTTACAGGGTGAGCTGAATCGGCTTGACTTTGACAAAAATGGAGGAAACCCACCACCCATAGACAGAGAGCAGGAAACCTATCCCCCAGCGTGAGAGTTGGAGGAGTGGGCCTCGACGAGTCTTGTGCACTGTTCCAAAGAGCAAGATAAGACCCACCATCCCCCAAGTGAGTGTTGATGACCAGTGGCTCGCTTTCTCTTGAGAGTGAGGGGAATCGGCTTGACTCTACAAAAAGAGGACAGACCCAC